>NC_027752.1:6036412-6058301 GCF_000695525.1 Brassica oleracea var. oleracea
CTCGACTAACAACACACTAAAAGGTGTCTTCCTATTATTAATGGTGTTGAATGCACGTGTTCCAGTAATATCTTCATACGCCATCCTTCTAAGTGATGCACGAGCAACTCCAGGTCTAGGTTGGCACAAGATTAAACTACACACATGCAAGGACACATTATAGGTTTGTGGTATATATGTTACTTGTGGCACAAGTAACAAAGGAGGCAACATTTAGCTAGATAACGGTTGATGACGGTGGCTGGTACGATCTCCGGCTATCACGACTCTCCGGTGACATGACTGCCTCCTCCCATGGCTTGCGGCTAACAACAGTGTGGATCTGATCGGTGCGGCGGTGGTGAGACGGTGGCTCCGTCTTTGTGCGCCTCCTCCTCACGTCATATATACATCTCTCGAGTTCGATGCGAGACGACAACACGTGAGACGTTTGACCAGTGATGACGAGGCTCTCTCTCTGACATGGCGTGATGGCTCCAAGACAACGGGAAGAGCCGGTGCAGTGCCGGCTCAACAGGGAGGGCAAGGAGTGCACTCGCCCGGGGCCCACCCGAAAAACCAATAAATTCAATAACAAAAGGGGCCCATTTTTTTATTTTTTTCTTTTAGAATAAGGCCTCATAATCTTGGTTTAATTAACTATCAGGCGTAAAAAATATTTTTGCCCAAGGGCCTAATACAATTCTAAGCCGGCCCTGAGCCGGTGGTGACATCGCGGTGCATCAGATTTTTGGAGGTGAACAATGGTTTAATTGGAGGTGTGCGGCTAGGTTTCGTCAAAGATGGAGATGTATATATACGACTTATATATCTCTTTGGTTTATTTCAAATGGTTTGGTTTAGAGAATAATTAACCAAACAATTTTTCTAAATCTGGTTTAGAGAAACCGGGTCGTTACAATTTAGGTCCCTAATTTTTTAAAAAATACAAGTAAAGCTTTAACAAAGAAAAACTACTCAGCACTAGGTCCATAATATATGTGAGCCGGACCTGGTTACACTAGATGCAGTTTTTCAAAGAGCCTATGAAATTGTCGTTATGCAGTTTCTTATGGTGTCTTTTGTAAATTGTATCGTCATGTTATCTCTCTATCGTTCAGTTTATTTGACTGTTTGGCTTTCGATGGTCTTGTTGTATACTCCTTCAGTGGAGTTTAAACGCGTTTAAGTTTAATGGAAGTTTGGTTTGATCCAAAAAAAAAAAAAATGATGCGATGGCAATGCCGTTTTGGGAGTTAGATTCATGGGCTTTACGAACTCTAGCCCATCAGCTAAATCTGTATTGAGCCGATAATTTATAGCAGAGACATTCTTACTAGCACATAAAATCTATATCGAAGTGATCACTGCAAGTTTAAAGTTCTTTCCATGCACATTGGTATTTGAATTCAAGACTTAAATCAGCGATAAAACAAACACGTAAGTTTTAAAATTTCATTAAAGAACATTAAATTTTAAAGCTGAGAGCTTGGCATAAGCCTCCGTAGCATAGTGGTATTGCGTTCGCTTCGTAAGCGAAAGGCCGCGAGTTCGATCACGCCGGGGGCTTTTATTAATATTCTTCAATGCATTTTGCTTAGTTATGAATAAATAACATTTGAATTCTTAGCCAATAATTTTACTGTGAAAATCTGTAGAAAAGCCACTACAGCAACTACAAGAATCCCAATTCTTTTCCAACTAAGTAAAAACCCTAGAGAAGAAAAAGCCACACACATAAAATAATATTATACTCATCGCTCGTCTCTGTCTATCTTCTCTGCACTCTGATCTAAGATTTCTTCTTCTCTTCTCATCTTCCAAGGTATTATTTTGCTTCTTTTTTTTTTCTTATCTGTTCATCCTAATACATGTTCTACTTAATATACCAAACACTTGTTTCATTACAGAACACACTTACATGTAATCACAAACATTTCTTTATTTATTTTGGGACTCATTTCAATAATTCAGTTTATAGATTCATCGCAAGTACTCAATCAACTCTTCCTGAGATTTGATTATTTCGTATAGATTGGAATGCGAGACAATGTATAGATTTTGATTTTGTATTGAATCACACAAAGACACCTCTTTTTTTTTTTGTAGTTTCGTCCAAAACCTCTTTGTTTTTTATTCTTTTGTTTCTGACACCATTGGATTATGTAGAGAGAGATGGCACTCGAATCAAATGCTCCATTGGCGGATCCACACATTGTTGGGAATGCGTTTGTTAAGAAATACTACAACCACTTGTACGAATCACCCTCACAAGTGCATCGGTTCTATCTCGAGGACAGTGTTTTAGGGAGGCCTGGTTCTGATGGAGAGATGGTCTCTGTCAACTCCTTAAAAGTAAAGATACAGTTACAGATGATGTTCATTTTTGGAAGCAGCTTTTTTGATATTAGGGAGCTTCTGTTTTGTAGGCTATTAATGAGCAGATCATGTCCTTTGATTACGAGAACTCAAAGATTCAGATTTTGACTGCTGACTCCCAAGCTTCTTACATGAGCGGAGTTGTTACTTTGGTCACGGGCTTGCTCACCGTGAATGATGGAGAGAGGATGAGATTTTCTCAGTCTTTCTTCCTCGTGCCGCAGAAAGGAAGCTACTTTGTGCTCAACGATGTGTTTAGGTATGTCTCTGATGAGCTTGTTGTTGAACCAGAAGCTAACAAGAAGGAGGTTGAGGAGGAGGTGACTCCTCAAGCAGTCCAAACAACAACAGACACTATTATCAGCATAACTATGTCAAATGGACATCCCATAACAGAAGAGGAAAAAGTTGTGAACGATATTATCAGCAACGGTGTGGATGCTCCCAAGAAATCATTTGCAGTAATTGTGAGTCCTCCTTCGCTGTGTTCTATTGCTCAATCTGAGCTTATCTAATCTAAAAGAGTTACACAACTTACACTTAGGTCCAGTCCCCAGCTAAAGTTGGTGCTGCCTTCAATGTCAAAGCTTCTACTGCAAAGCCTAAGCCTGTTAAAAAGCTGAGCGCTGCTCTTGAGTCCAAAGCTCCTGCGCCTGTTTCCCAAATCGACAACCAATCAGGTTTTGTTTTAACATTCGTTGTTAAAGCTTCTTGTGTAAAGCCTACCCCTATTAGTTGCTTGTATTGTAACAGCTGAGGGTGGTTCTATATTTGTTGCGAACTTGCCTATGGATGCGACACCCGAGCAGCTCAACGAAACATTCAAAGGGTTTGGTGCCATTAAGAATGATGCTATCCAAGTTAGAAGTTACAGAGTGAGTTTTTTATTTATTTATTTATGAAAAAGGACATTTCGTCTAGAAACTCAAAAAAGGTTTTGATCTTTTTTTTTAATCAGCTAAAAGGAAACTGTTTCGGGTTTGTGACATTCGAGTCTGCTGAAGCTGTGAAACTGGTCCTCCAGGTATGTTTAAACATCTATGAATTCAACTTTTGATTGTAAACTGGAATGCTTTCTTCTGATGTGTTGCATCACACAACTCTAGGCTCACAAGGAGTCAGCCATTAGAATCGGAAACAGAAGAGTTTCCATAGAAGAGAAACGAGGTTAGTATTAGTTTAACAAAACAAAGTTTAGTTCTTTTTTGAGTATTGTTTCCAGCTTTATGACTTGAATCTTCTGCAGGCAACAACGAGAATGGCAGATCTTCAACGAGAAACGGAGGTTATAGGAGCGAGAACGGTTACAGAAACGACGGGTTCAGGCCTAGGGGCAACGGTTTCAACGGAGGAGGACGAGGCCATGGAGGAAATGGATATGAGAGAAGAGGAGAATCACGCAATGCTGAGGCCAATAATAATGGTGATGGCAGCAGGGCTTATCAGAATGGTTTGGTGAAATCTAGCCGTGAAAATGCTCAAGCCAGAGGCTAAAGAGAGTTTTAAAACTATGTTGTTGTTGTTGCTTTATTCATCTGAAATTGAGAATCTGAAAGTTTTTATAGGAAGAGAAGAGAGGTAGTGATTAGAAGTTTTGTTGACACTCCTTTCATTTGAGATTTTGATAATTTTTTTAATACCAGATATTTTGTCCGCACTTAATTTTTTTTTTTTAATATACAAGCATAATTTTTTTTTACAAATACTCATCTGTCCACACATATGCACATAATTTTCTCCAAGTATTTATTAGTTTATGTTTTATTAATTAAAAAACTAGCATTTTATGTTCTTAAAAAGTTTAAATCAAACATCAAATTATTTATATATAATAAAGTTCTTAATTAAATTATATATGCTCCCATATTAAAAATATTTTAGAAAATAGCTTTATACAAATGTTTTTTCTTAATTAAAAATTAATTATAAAATTTTTAATATCTTAAATTTTTAATAGAAAATATTATTTTCATATAACAACACAATGTAAAATTATCTAATTGTTTAAAAATCTAATATTATTATATATACGAATTCATTAAGATATCATCGGTTTCTAAAGTTTTGTTGCGAAAAATCGCTTCACAAATTATTGATGAGTATGATTTGGTAAGCTTTTTTATTTGGACCGGTTAACAAACAAAAATATCCCAACCAGAAAATTCCTTGTGAGCTTGGTTTGATGCATGTGCCAGTAGAAAAGGCAACATGGGCAAGCCCTTATACCTTATGGGCTTCTTGGAGATGGGAAAGTGGATAGGGAGGGAGGGTCTTCTTCAATCTTCACTGCTCTATTATTATAGTTTCCTCGTATTATAAAAACCAACAGGTGAATGACACGTGGTATTTTGGGGTCCCCCACTTGACTAAACAAAATGACCCACCAAAGATTCTAAAAATCTTCTTTTCAATTTATAGATTCCATTCTCCAACCTAACTTTCACTCAATCAATTAACTTACACTTTTCTCACTAAAATTTCAGCTTGTTATGTTGATAATACAAAAAACGTTACCTTAATACTTTATGATATGTTAGTCTTTTAATTTATTTGAATTTGCCTTTTTGTAGTAATAATTAAAGGAAATAATAACTTTTTTCTTTTACAAAATGAAGTGTTATATTCTCCTTCCTTCACTTTTTCCACAAGCAACTTGCTTCCCTAGTGGGTTCCACGGTCCGAGCCACGTGAGTGACGTTGTCGAGTCGCTTAGATTAATCAGAATTCGATTTTATGTTTTTTTTTTGAACAAAAGAGTAAACGCATCTTTTTACTTGGGAGACACGTGTCGTATCTGTGATTAACTCAGCCGCTTTACGACACGTTTCCTCAAGCAGCATTATGCAACGCCGATGTAATCAACCGGCCACGTGTCGTTCAGGCAGCTCTCTCGCCGGCCACTTGCCTCTTCGCACTCAAGAGGCTCTTCTGTCTCTCTCTCTCTTTCTCTTCTTCCTCCATATCTCTTTTCATTTTTTTAATCTCTTAATTATCTAAAAAAAAAGCGTTTTCTCCTTCAGGTCAACTTCAGTTTAAGCATCTCTCGTCTTCTTCACCACCACCTTACCTTCTCTGGTAAACCCCGACGAGTTTTCTCGTTCCATAAAACTAACTTTGATCCGTATGAATTGGTTCTATAATATGTTCAAGTATGATTCTTTTTGTCTTTCATCATCATCAGTTGTTTAGTAATCAATGGGGGAAGAAGCAAGTAGACAACAACAAAGGGCATGGAACAACAACAGAGACATGACGTTAACGACAAACCTTTCTCTGGACATAAATAAACACCCGACAGATCCGTCTGAAAACGGCGGTGAAACATCGTACTGCGAAGAAGACGAGACAGCGGTTGAGCTGAATCTCGGTCTCTCTTTAGGAGGTCGATTCGGAGTAGACAAGACTCCGAGGAAGCTTAAACGATCTTCTTCTGTTTTGGGTGCTGCGCCGTTTGTAGCCGAGCCGGAGAATAATTACGCGGTGGGTTTAGCGAGAACGACGTCGTTGCCGGCGGAGATAGAGGAGGGGTGGAGGAAAAGGAAAGAGATGCAGTCGGCGAGGAGATGCGAGAAACAGAGTTTCAGAGCTGGAGACGAGCAAACGTCGTCGTTTGAGAGACATTTGGTTTCTTGCGTTGATTCCGATGGTGGAAGAGTAGGAGGAGGTAGCTCTTCTAGCTTGTCCGAGCTTGACAACAAGAATCATCAACAAGGTATGTATGTTAGCAACATTGTTTTAGTCTTATAGACTATATAGAATAGTGCTATCATAGAAATTGACAAAGCTTATGTTGGTGGTCTTGTAGGTTCATCAAATAGTTGTGGTGAGGACATGAGTCCAAAGATCATGAGAAGATGTTCATCTAATAACAGCGAAATCCACGGAACAGAGAAAGGAGAGGATGATGGGAAAGGCAAAGGGAGGGTTCCTACGTCTACAGGTTTGTTTGACATGCCGTGTGTGTTCACTAAAGGAGACGGTCCAAACGGAAGACGTGTCGACGGCATTCTATACAAGTACGGGAAAGTGGGAGAGGAAGTTCGGATCATGTGCATTTGCCATGGCAGTTTCTTGACACCAGCAGAGTTTGTTAAACACGGTGGCGGTGGAGATGTTGATCGTCCCCTTCGGCATATCGTTGTCAACACTTCTCCTTCAACGTTTTGACTAGAAGACTCTGGTAAAAAAACTAGAACGTGTTGTTGTTTTTATAAAAATATCTTTTGGATATCTTCTGCATGTTTGGCTTTAAGAATGAAATGCCAAATCTCAATCTTGTTGAATATCAAGATTCTCTTGTATTTTTAGGTGTAATACATCAAAGAATCATTAAATGATATTTATGATTCTTGCTTCTAATTGACGTGTTATCGCTACAACAGTTTAACAATGGAAACACATTTAAAAAAAAAACAGTGACAAGTTTGACCGCGGAAAGATCTTCTTTTTTTATGTAGCATGTGTTGTTGCAGGGCAACTATCAACACCACAAGCCGAATCATCTCTGTAACCTCTTGATATCTTAAATGAATCATGGACTCGTCCGTCGCTGCTCTTCTTGTATTCGAACAAAAGACTAGAGTGATCAATCGCTGTAAGTTTAACGTATCCATGGTCGTAATCTCTGAACAGACTCCAACTCGGTTGCTGCTTGGAGAATTCAGCAAGATGAGCTCCTCCACCTCCAGCAACTACGTGGATTGTCCCATCCATTGGACTCTTGTAGTTACTTTTCTCATAATTCGTGCATAAACTCTACACACAGCATTAAAAAGAAAGCATTAGAACGATCCAATCATTTCTGTTTTAAGGTTCACCCTTTTTTTGAATATGAATACTAGGGTCCGCAACCACAAAATAATGTAATATTAGTTTCGTCGTCCTATCAGTTAAACTCAGGACCTCTGAAATTTCAGAATACTTTTTTTAGTTGAGCTAAGACATTATATTTAATTTACCTGATAAACCGGGCATGTTCTCTCGTAGTTATGTGCATGGCCATAGACTGCAATGTCCACTTTGTACTTCTTCCAGAGCTTTTCAAGATGAACTCTCCCCAATCGTTCAGCGAAATAGCCTGTTTCCGCATAGAATGATGTAGAGGAATAACCGAGCACGCGGTGAGGCAAGAATATAAGCCACGGCTGTTTTTTTCTGTCCACTGATGCTAAGCAGTGCTCAATGAACTTGTATTGATCTGTTCCTTTACTCCAGTCCTGCTCCGTGTCAGCCACGCAGAACCTAAACATTCCGTAGTCACTAGAGTACCATAACTTATCTCTGTTTTGATTAGGAACATAGAACATTGTCTCAGCTGGTACACCACATTCTCCTCCAGAATCTACACCATGGTAAAACGATCCCGAGTGGGGCCAGTCGCGCTCATGGTTCCCGCTGCACATAGTTAACTTTCAGACACTCAGGTAAACAAGAAAAATATATATCAAAACAAGAAAAAAGAAAGGCAAAAAAAAAACCTTGCAATCATGTATGGAACAGTGGAAGCAATGGGCTCAATCTGAGCTGTGAATTGGTCCCACTGGGAAAGATATCCACTTGCATAACAGATATCTCCAATGTGGAAAACAGCATCTGTCTTGTTTAGATCTTTAATGAGTTGCCTAGTGGTGTTTAAAGAAGGGCGTTGGGTACTGCTGTAGTCGTTTGACCCATCAACCTCGGCCTATAATGAATACAGTCTTTGAGACTACAACAGATTAAAGAAAAAACAAAAATATGATATGATTTTTAGACCAAACCTTTCCCATGTCACCAAAGATCACAACATGTTGGAGTGAGTCTTGGCCTGGAAATGGAGAAGATTTGAAGTGATACTCTTTACTCCATATGAATGCACCAGCATTGGACAATCTATGCCCAACTTTGTATGTATACTTGGAGCTCGGCCACAACTCTTTGAGGAAAGATGTGTGTATGTATCCAGGATCACGCCATCCAATAGTCCTTGCAGGAGGACCACACAAGTCGTTAGGCCCGTAGGTCAGTGTCCTAGCGTGTGAGAGTTTACTTTTTCCTCCTTTAATTCCCCACTCGACTACAGGTTCTGCTACATGGGGTCCATAACCACTAGTCCATGTCACTGTCATCTGTTAAAATGAGAGACGTTTGAGAAAACTCATTTCAAGTGAAGAGGGGGTTTACAGGATCTTACTTCGTTCCATTCTTTGCCTAGCGCCAAGCGAGGGTAAACTGGTGCGTTTGGGTTCTCAAAGGCTACTTTGTTTGAGATTGCCACAAGCTTTGGCTAAGGGGAAAAATCAAAACCAAGAAAAGGTTTTAGCTAGAAAACCTGTAGTAAAGCTAGAGAATGTTATAGGTGAATGAGTAATACATTCAACAAACCGCCAGAAAAGAGAGCGAAGGAAAAATCTGATCTCTGGTTGATCAGTTGAAGCTTCATAGAACCGCTTCCAGTACTGTTGTATCTTGGATTACTAATGTTTGCATATTGGAACTGTAAAAAGAGAAGAAGAAGAGTAGTAATGAGCTAAAAGACTTGTTGTATAGTAGAGAAGCAGTCACAATGGTGAAACATGTTATGAGAAAAAACCTTGATAGGAACTGAACACACTCGAGGTCGGTTCACACTTTTCTTGTTATCTCCTGGACAAGAAGAAGACCTGTAAGAAAAAACACAAGTTCTTATTTCAACCTCAAAACTAATTGATGGGAAAGAATGTGTTTAATAATAATCTACATGAAATCTGCAGGTGAAAACACTCCAATCCAGTCATCATCTGATGGGTATGGAGAACTAAATTCCACCAACACATGTTCACTATGTTGACCCTGCCAAATAAAAAATTCAAAGAAGTTTGGCAATTTTTATCAAATAATATTTGACATGATGAAGAGAGAATGGCTATTATTACATTAGATCCAAGAATGGCTGGAGATGCTTTGACATGAGCTTTTTCATTAAGATGGAACGTCGTTTTATGGATAGCAATTCCTGATAAAGGTTTTTCTATATGACAATTCACTTCTTGAAAAGCTCCTACAACAATCACCAGGATTACAAAATATTGTTGCTCCCTCATGACTTGTTTTTTTTAAGAGAAAGAAGAGCCTGAAACAAACAACATGTGAGCAGAAGTTGAATACTTGTTATTAAATCCACAATCATCAAAATTCAAAAGTGGATGAAAGATTTACAAGTTTGGAGCAACCTGAGGAGTCGTTTAGAAATGACCAGTTTTGAGATTCCCTCATCAAAGAAGACTAAGCGAAGAGTTGATATGAGTATTTAAATGTTAATGAAGAAAAAAAATATTTAAATATGACTCTCGCACTGTTTTTGTATGACTTTCGTTTGCTTTCAAAACACAAGTCCAAACATCTCCTCGGTCGCTATTGAAGCCCAACTCAACCCAAAGGCCCAACATCTAAATAAAACATTCACACTCTCTTTCTTTGTTTGTTTTAACAATTTGAGGAGGAAGAAGCCAAGATTAGCCATGAGAGGAGGAGAAGAAGAAGAAGAACACTCTGTTTGTGGATCGATCACACTCGAAGAATGGAACGGCTGTTCTTCTACTAAGCTATTCAGAACAGCAAGCATCACTGCCTCCTCTTCCCTCTCCATCCAAAGGCTCTCCCTTTCTCCCCCTCTGTTTTCTATTCCAATTCAAAATCTCGTTGCAAGTTGAGAATTTTAACTCATGGGTGTGTGTGTGATTAACAGGTCTGCTAATCGAATCAACCATGTATGGAGACGAGTTCTTCAAGCTTTTGTACCCGAGGCAAGTGAGCCTCTTCTCGAATTATGATTATGTTTCTATAGAGGATCATTGAGACAACTGAGTTTTACTTTGTTCAATAATGCAGGGCTTCCCTGATAGTGTAACTCCGGATTATGTAGGGTTTCAGCTATGGGACACGTTGCAGGTATGTGTGATCAGATCATCATACACGTGTGCCTTATGGCTGGCTGGCTACTCTAACAACAATTGGGGGTTTGTGATTCGGCTATGTTGTTGTTTTTTTTTCTTTCTTTTCCCTGCAGGGCCTCTCAACGTATATAAAGATGATGCTTTCAACTCAGGTGAGATCAAGTTTTTGAGTTCTTGGTTTTTGTCCTGCTGCAGCGTTTTCTGATTTGGATTATTTCTACAGGCTCTTTTGAGTGCAATTGGGGTTGGTGAGAAATCCGCAACGGTTATAGGTGCTACCTTTCAGGTGAGTTTTCTAATTGCTGAACATATTCTCCTGCTTTGGGACTGATTGGCTCTCTCAAACACTGCCAAATTGTCATTTTATTAGAGTGATTATTATCTCTTGTTTGTACTATGCAGTGGTTTCTTAGGGATTTCACTGGGATGCTTGGAGGCATTTTGTTCACTTTTTATCAGGTACTTAGATTCTCCCCAATCATATACCTTACAAGTTCTCTTCCGTTTTCTTCCTCTTCAAAATCTAGCATGGCTCCGTTGGTTTTGATGTTGTGTGGGAACGTTGATGATTTGTCATCAGCAATTGTCTCCCTTTATTTTCTGAGCATCAATGTCAGTCTCTAATACAAAATGGGAACTCTCTGGTTTTTTTTTTTTTGTTCGTCAGGGTTCCAACCTGGATAGTAATGCAAAAATGTGGCGTCTAGTTGCGGACCTTATGAACGATATCGGTATGTTCTTTTGTTATGTTTTTTTCATTCATCACGCTAGTAACAGTTAGTTGGCCACACTCACAATTGAATATATCTCCCCTGTATTTGGTTCTCTGAGACTTTGAATGACTACAAGCTTTGTTGCATTTATTTCAGGAATGCTGATGGACCTTCTCTCTCCTCTATTTCCATCTGCCTTTATCATTGTGGTTTGCTTAGGGAGTCTTTCAAGATCATTTAGTAAGTTTCATTACTTGCGTCAACCATTGAAGTTAAGACTTCCACTTTAGCTGATATACATATTGTTGATCTCCACTGCTTGAATTTAGCTGGTGTTGCAAGTGGAGCAACCAGAGCAGCTCTAACTCAGCACTTTGCTCTCCAAGAAAATGCTGCGGATATATCTGCTAAAGTACTCTCTTAACTTCTTTTCACTCCTAAATGATTCAGAAACTACAAATGTGAATTTTTTTTGGGTATTATCTACTGAAAGGAAGGAAGCCAAGAGACTATGGCAACTATGATGGGTATGTCATTGGGAATGTTGCTTGCTCGGTTTACCTCTGGAAACCCTGTAGCTATTTGGTTATCTTTTCTCTCCCTCACTGTGTTTCATATGTATGGTAAGTTACACATGTTATTTAAAATCCTAGATCAAAATCAGTATTTTTCTACTTCTTTTCATTAACTGGTTTTATTTTCTTACGTATTTAGCAAACTATAGAGCTGTCCGGTGCCTTGTATTGAATTCGTTGAACTTCGAGAGGAGTTCGATTCTTCTAGCACATTTCATGCAAACTGGCCAAGGTGATTCTCAGAACGTTTCAAAGTCTTCCCTTTTTTATCATTGTATCATATGCATTAGGAATTTTCTTTAACCAAACATGTCGCCAGTTCTCTCGCCGGAACAGGTTTCTTCAATGGAGGGTGTATTGCCCATGTGGGCCACTTCTTCGAAGTCAACTGATTCAAACGCATTGCACAAGAGAGTGCACTTAGGTGTAAGAGTTTCTTCTCTCCCTCGTCCAGATATGTAAGTTCTATACTTTAACCACTACAAGTCCCAGTTTATAAGAAACTAAGATTTTTCACAGCCTTAAGGGAAATAATCCTTGTGAGGTTTGACAATTTTATGTGCAGAATGCAACTCCTAAATGGTGCTGGAGCGTCTTCTCACAAGAATGGTTTGATTTGATTTCTTCTTCCATTATGTTTCTCTGTTTCATATTTGGTAACGTTTGACGTATTGTAAACTCCTGCAGCTAAGTACTTATTGGCACATAGAGAGGGAAATGTAAGTGTGATCTTGCACAAAGACTCAGCGGCTGGAGATGTGTTGAAGTCATATATTCACGCCATCGTTATGGCAAATCTCATGGAAAAGAGCACATCTTTTTATTCAGAAGGAGAAGCTTGGATGGATAAACATCATGACGAATTCCTCAACAAGGTAACTTAGATCATTATTATCTACAACATGAAATCGACTGTATTAACTTTTGATTTTTACTCTCTTTTTTTCTTTTGTTTCCTTGTTTATGTTAGCTGAGATCAGGAGGTTGGAAAACAGAGCGTCTTCTTTGTCCTTCCATTACATGGAGAGCAAATTGGATATCTCACACTTCAGGTGCCAAGACCGACTGAGCTTTTATGCCTTTGTGAGATGGAGTTTTTGCTTTAGTGAAGACACAAAAACATGTTAGTTCCTTAGTGTTCGTGATATCAGTTCGGATCGTATGCTTTTTTAAAAGGATTAGTAGAGTATCCAACTACATACTTTTCATGAACCACATGGACCTCATTCAAATGTTATCCCCTATATATTATTTGTGAAACATTACAACTTCTTTTTGTAGTCACGTGTCATCACTAGGATGATTCTTAGAATTATTAGAGAAATATGTTGGTCCATCTAATTATATAATAAGCTTTTTATTAAACTAACCATAAATTTATTATTAATGTCATTTATTATTTCCTTAAATAAAGATTACGGAATTGCCTAATGTGACTAAAGTATATATGACAATTAATTATTTTGAATAATAAAGATCTGATTAAAAAAATGTATCTTCTATCAAATTTGTTTAATTTTAAACTATTAAAATAATTTAAAAAATCACAATAACCATATTATAAAAATTTAGATTTTTCTGTATATGTTATATTTTGAATTTTAAAAAACGACTATAAATTACTAAAACTGTTAAAAGTCTCACATTCAAATTTTGCGATCCATGGTTTAAAATTTTTGTTATGACAAAATACAAATGATTACAAAATCATATAAATAAAAGTCTAATTTAATTAATCATTAAGATTTAAAATATATATGTATATATATCATTCTAAATTAAACTATAAACCATATTGAATAAATAAATATTTTAATTTCAAAATTTACTTTGAATAATTTTTTTTGATAAAAGTTTTGAACTAACATTGATAAAAAAATTTAAATTTTAAATCACTAAAATTATTAATCCTACAATGAAAATTTTGTTATCAATAATTTAAAGTTTTTGCTATTAAAGATACACATGATCAAAAAAACATATAAGTAGAAAGCATCATTTAATAGACATTAATATTAAAAATATACTATGTATGTTAATATCATTTAAATTTAATTACATATCCTATCAAATTTTTTTAAAAAATTGTTTGGATTACTAAAATTGATTTATACGTTCGCATCAATTTAATTATATATGTAATAGTTACTGACTTTTAATTATTTAATATATATTTATTATTTCGTAATATGTAAGGACATATAATACATAAAATAATTTATATATATAATGTTTATCCCGCGCAAGGCGCGGATCTTAATCTAGTATATATATGTTCAAGAAACTAAGTAGGCAATATAATTTCTTAATTTAGGATTGTCTTGATTTAGAATAATACGTTTAAACAAAAAAAAAAAATCTTAACTACGTAATAAAACACATAACGTTTCTAAGCATTTATTCATATTTTGATTTTGCAATATTTAGAGTATATTCAAATACTCCATTAATCATGCATGTTGAATGTAGAAAATAGCGGTTTGGACTTCTCTTAATTCTTTACCAATAAAATCTGCATAACAAACGCAATTTATCAACCGAATCTCAGTTACTATTTTTTGCTTTTATAATTAACAAAAATAATTAATTTTGGAAGATTGTTTGGATATCAAAACTCACAAAAGAAATCAATTTGACAATGGAAATATGCATTTTCCCAAAACTAAACGATTCGCTGAATTCATAAGAAAAGATTTTTATGGTACATAATACTCTATTCGTTTCATAATAGATGATGTTTTAAAAGATTTTTGTTGTTTTAAAATAGATGATGTTTTGATATTCTTATGTTATTTTTAATTTTATTTAAAACTGTGTAACTAAATTAGATGTTGTAGTCATTTTTATAATTTGTTTGATGATTTTTAAATTATATTTTTAAAACTATTTTTTTTTTAAAGTAAATTTCTTAATTTTTGTGAACTAAAAAATAATGCTTGTGAAACAGAGGGAGTAATTAAAAGCATTTATTTTTGAAACGCTCTGGGAATCCGAACCGCTTCAAAAGTATAAATACAGACGATCGGTTTCGTATCACCACAAAAAAAAGAGGTTCCCACCTTTCTCTCTCATTCTCGCCGCTACATTAATCCTCCTGCTAATCAACTCTCCGGTGAGTTCTTCAAAAACCCAGATTCCGTTTTCGTTTTTTAATCGCACTGTAATGTCAAACTAGAGAAACCCATCGCTTAGTATTCGATAAAGACATCTCCTTTGTTGTTTGTTTGTTGATGCTATTAGGGTTAGGTCTCGTGATGCCTGGGTGCGATAGGATCAGCGAATTGCCGGAGTCGTTGCTAACTCATATACTCTCGTACCTTCCGACTAAACACTCGGTGAAGACAAGCGTCTTATCGACTAGATGGAAGAATCTGTGGCTGAATGTTCCAGCTCTTGACTTACACTGTGAAGACTTCCCTTATAGAGAAGAGGAAGAAGAAGCGGTCCTCGGTTTCCTTGACAGGCTTCTCGAGTTTGAACCTGGTTCACGCCTGCTAAAAGTTACGGTGGAGTGCGGCAGCGTGGAGGACATAGAGGGGCTCAGGGATCGGATCAGCACAGTGATTCACCGTGGACCTCAACATCTAGACTTCGAGAGCTTTACCGAGTACAGAGATCACGACGACGCTTTTATCGACTACATACCTCTGAATCTCTACACGAGCAGGACTTTGGTTTCCTTGAAGCTCACGTTTTCTGGTCTCGAGGATCCTGGTTTCGTTTGGATGCCTTGTCTCAAGTCCATGACACTTGTGAAAGTTCACTTTCATTACGCTGCGGATCTGGAGAAGCTTGTGTCAGGGTGTCCTGTTCTTGAGGAACTTACATTGGTAAGGAATATGGATCCTATTCTTGTGGGTACGGATGAAAAGATTATGCGTGTGAGGTCTGGGAGCTTGAAGAGGTTTCGTGTTCCGTTCTGGCACGGTAAGCGTTGCAGGTCGTCTGTGAAATGCACGCTTGAGATCGATGCTCCAATGCTAGAGCATATGACTATAGGAGAAGATCATTATGATAGCGTCATGGTAAAGAACCTGACTTCTTTGTTCATGGTTGATCTTGGTATCAAGTTCGCTGTCAAGTTTGGCGAGTTCGTTGATCCGGGGGACTTATCAAAGAGAAATGAAATCCGTTATTTTCTCTCTGGGGTATCGAGTGCAAAGCACATGATCATCTCTGAGAAAACAGTCAAGGTATGTGTATTTTTATATATATACAACAATACATGGACTTCGATTGAAAAGCTCCCACTTATGTATATATATCTTGGTGTTGCAGGCCCTTGAGCTTTACTCAAACGTAGGGCTGATTCCCAAATTCAATTACTTGTCACGTTTAGAAGCCGTGTTCCCTTACAAGTTACTGCAGTTTTTGCCAGCCTTTCTTGAGTGTTGCCCAAATCTGAAACACCTAATCTTGGTAAAAAAAAAAAAAAACTCTTAAATTACACTGTGGGTGGTTTTGTCTACATTTATAATTTCAAACTCAGCCTTTTGTGTGTTTTCCAGGAGGTTTATTATTCAAGGGAGATGGAGGATGCATTTGAACTCACAAATGTGCCTGGGTGCTTCTTATCGACTCTCCAGTGTGTTCAGCTTAGAAGAATCCATGAGTGGGAGGAAGAGGAGATGAAAGTAGCCACCTACTTTCTTGAGAACGCTGCTGTCCTGAAGAAACTCACTCTCAGTCTCACGAACTATCCTCGTTATGTCTCGGATGAAGAAATCTTCGAGGAGGTTAATAAAGTTGCAAAACGTTCTCCAGCATGCCAAATTCTTCCTGATTGGGAGTTATGTGAATGAGGGAACAGTATCATTGCAGGAGTCTGTCTTTTCATGAAAAATTTGCAATATAAGTCTTTTTGTAGACATTTGTTTGTTCTGGTTGGATTCCTTAAACCATGGTGGTTGACGCAAGTTTTCACTGTGAATGATTTAGAAACTATAAATATGAAATTTTTAGTAGTTTTTTTGGGGGTATTATCTACTGAAAGGAAGGAGGCCAAGAGACTATATGGCAACTATGACTGGCATGTCATTGGGGATGTTGCTTGCTCGGTTTACCGCTCGAAACCCTTTAGCTATTTTGTTCTCGGTTCTCTCCCTCACTGTGATTCACATGTATGGTATGTTACAGGTAGGGGTGTCAATTGGGGCTGGTGCGGCTCAGCCTGGCCCAAACCCGCCGAGTACGTAAATATTTGAGTCCGGCCTGGCCCGGAAATATTTTGGGCCTAGAATTTAAAGTCCGGTCCGGTCTTTATAGGGCTATAGGGCTTTTCGGATTTTTTTGGGCTTTTCAAAAAATAATTTGTCATTACCATATCCATCGTTTTAATACATGTAAAATTTCATTAAAAAAAAACAGTTTCATTTTTATTGTTTTAAAATATAAAATGTGTTTAAACTTTTTTTTTTAATACTTTTTCGTATGCTTTAAAAACATATTATAAACAAACCAAATTTAATAAGATTTAAATAATCAAATATAAATTAAAACTAAACATATAAGAAAATAAAATTTATGATAAACATGGTCAAACGTTTCGTACTTTGTATATTGAAAAAAAACGTGTTGTACATGAAAGAAAAAAGTACTTTTTCAAAATTTAAAATGTGACACTTGTAATGATCAAACAATTAAATTATTAACAACTTTTATATTTGCTTTATTAGAGTGGATAACTATATCAAATAATATGTCAATACTAATAATCGTTTGGATTGCAATAACGATAATATTTAAGCTAAAATATAAAATTTTGGGTTTTCAGGCCGGCCCTAGTCCAAACGGGCTTAGGCCCAAAATATCCAAAACCCAAAAAACTAATTTTTTGGATTTATAAAACTAAATCCAAGTCCTGTAATTTTTATGGATGGACGGGCTCGGGCTGCGGACTTCGACCCTAATTGAAATATCTAATTACATACGAGAATTAAAAACCTAGGAATTTTATAGTTTTAGCTGAGATTTTAGAGTGATTTAACAAAAAAAAAACTATATAAAATTTAACAAATCATGTAAATCCTTATTAAAATCAAATCAGTTCAATATAATAAAGAAACTCACATACCCTGGAATGGGTTTGTAGATTCAATAATACAATTTGGATATAAAAACAATGTTATCCAAACAAAATACTTCATCCGTTTCATTTTAGTTGTCGTTTTAGGTTCATGCACACATATTAATAAAACATATAATTTTGTACATTTTTAAAATAAAAACATCATTGTCCATACACCTAACCATATTTCAACCAATAGAAAAATAAACAAAATAATCTTATCAATAAATTTTTCATTGAAATCACAAAACGACACTTATTCTGAAACGAAATTTTTTCTTTACAACGACAACTAATATGAAACGGAGGGAGTAAATCTCTTTACCAACATTACTATTGAACGTAATTATGATTTGACTGTATTTATTATATTTAAATGGTTTCCCTTTTATTAGTCTCTAATCATGTAAATGTAGAAATTGTTTTTTTTTTGGGAATTCTCTTGAATCTATACCAATAAAATCTGAATATTAAATGCAATTTATGATAGATATTAGTTTCCCTTTTCGTTGCTTTAATAAATAAAAAGAAAATAATTGATTTTGGGAAGATTGTTTGGATATCGAAACTAAAAAAAACTAAAGTCACTTTGATTACGGAAATATATATATTTCTCCAAAGACAGTCATTAATTTGAATGAATATTCCGATCGTATACCGTGGAAAGATATATTAAAAGCTTTTATTTTTGAAACGCTCGGAGTCGGAACAGCTTCAATCATGCTAATAAATACTTAAACGATCAGTTTCGTTTCACCCTCCTTATCGCTCATTTTGGCCGCTATACTCTGCAGGCGAATCAACTCTCCGGTGAGTCCTTCAAAAAAACCCAGATTACGTTTCGTTTACATACCCTATTTTAATCGCATTGTAGTCTGAGTTAGAGAAACCCATCTCCTAGGATTCGATAAAGGCGTCTCCTTTTTACATGCTGTTGTTTGTTTGTTGATGCTCTTAGGGCCTCGTCTCGTGATACCCAGAATCCGTTTTTCGTTTTAAATCGCATTGTAGTCTGAATTAGGGAAACCCATCACCTAGGATTCAATAAAGACCTATCCTTTACATGCTGTTGTTGTTGTTTGTTGATGCTTCTTAAGGTCTCTGGTGATGCCTCGGTGCGACAGGGTCAGCGAGTTGCCAGAACCTTTGCTTACTAAAATACTCTCCTACCTTCCAACTAAACACTCGGTGAAGACCAGCGTCTTATCAACAAGATGGAAGAATCTGTGGCTAAGTGTTCCGTCTCTCGACTTAAACTGCGACGACTTCCCTTACAGAGAAGACGAAGTGGTCCTCAGCTTCTTCGACAGGCTCCTCGAGTTTAACCCTGATTTGCGCCTCCTAAAAGTCAAGGTGAAGTGCGGTAACTTCGAGATAGAGGGGCTCAAGGATCGGATCAGCACAGTGATTCACCGTGGACCTCAAAATCTAGACGTTAAGGGTTGTATTTACTATATAGACCGTGACACCAAAACCTATCCTTTTATCGAGTACATGCCTCTGAATCTGTACACGAGCAAGACACTGGTTTCCTTAAAGCTCACGTATTCGGGTGTTGAGGATCCTGGTCTTGTCTACATGCCTTGTCTCAAGTCCATGATTCTTGTAAAAGCTCTCTTTCGAGATGACGCGAGTCTGGAGAGACTCGTGTCGGGATGTCCTGTTCTTGAAGAGCTGACCTTGGTTAGGGATATGCATTCTAATTTCGAAGGTAAGGTTGATAGTTTCATCATGCGTGTGAGGTCTGGGAGCTTGAAGAGGTTTCGTGTTCCGCTCTGGTATGGAGAATATTGCAGCAGTTTGTTTGTGAAATACACACTTGAGATCGATGCTCCAAGGCTAGAGCGTATGACTCTCGGAGAAGATCAATTTGATAGCATCGTGGTGAAGAACCTGGATTCTTTGTTCATGGCTGACCTTAATATCAAGTTTGCTGACAAGTTTGATCCGGAGGACTTTTCAAAGAGAAATGAAATCCGTTATTTTCTATCTGGGATAACGAATGTAAGACACATGATCATCTCTGAGAAGACAGTGAAGGTAATTTTAAACAGGACTTTATCTAATTAAAAACCTCTCACATATATATATATATATATATATATATATATATATATATATATATTTCTTGGTGGTGTTGCAGGTCATTGAGCTTTACTCTAACGTAGGGCTGATTCCAAAGTTCATTAACTTATCACGTTTAGAAGCCATGTTCCCTTGTGATTCACTACACTTTTTGCCAGCCTTTCTTGAGTGTTGCCCCAATCTGAAACACCTAATCTTGGTAATTAAAAACTCTCAACTAACACTGTGTGTGTGTTTATGGTCTACATTTATAATTGCAAACTCAGCCTTTTCGTGTGTTTTCCAGGAGATTTTTTATCCAGTTGAGACGGAGGATGTATACCAACTCGCAAATGTGCCTGGGTGCTTCCTATCGACTCTCGAGTGTGTTCAGCTTAAGAGAATCCATGTGTGGGGAGAACAGGAGATGGAAGTAGCCACTTACTTTCTTGAGAACGCAGCAGTTATGAAGAAACTCACTCTGAGTCTCACCAACTATCCTCGATACGTCTCTGATGAAGAAATCTTCGAGGAGGTTAATAGAGTTGCAAAACGTTCTCCAACATGTCAGATTCTTCCTGATTGGGAGTTATGTGAATGAGGGAGCAGTATCATTGCAGGAGCCTGTTCTTATCATGCAAAATTTGCAGTTAGTTTTTTTCTGTAAGACATTTTTTAAGTTCTGGCTGGATTCCTTATGATCAGTATCATTTCTTGGTTTTGGTTGATACAAGTTAGTTCCTTAGAGTGGTGATCATATGCTTTTAAAGGATTAGAAGAGTATCTCTCAGGTGCTTTTGTAAGTCTACAACTACATACTTTTCATGAACTACATGAACCTCATTCAAATGTTATATAGATGAAAGAAGCTAACCGAATCTAAATTGGTTTTGTAGATTCACTTATACATTGGGATCTAAAAACAATGTTATCCTTTTTTTATATGTGAAAGAAACCAACATTAACATTGAATAAAATTTTTAATAAACTAAAAGAGGTAGTATATTTAGATGATTTTTATTAGTTTGGATCATGTAAATGTAGAAATTAGTATTTTTTTAAAATGAATTTACAACCGAATTTTAATTATTATTTTCCCTTTTCGTTGCTATTATAATTAACAAGAAAATAGCTTATTTTTGGATATCAGATCTAACCAAAACTAAATCATTTTGGTTATGGAAGTACACATATTTATCCAAAATACTCTTATTAACTAGGGACATTACCCCCGCGCTTTGTAGACATATTTCTTGTTTCATCTCAATATTTGTTAAAGATTGGTATTTGAGTCTTAATGAGTTTTAAACGAATATATGTATTTCTCATAAGAAGACAATATCGTTGGCATGTTGACATTGAGCATATAAGCTATTTTTATAAGACAACAGGAGTTGTGTCTATTGGGATTGTCTCTTGTATCTCCTGGTGTGGCTGTATTTGTTTCTCTTTTATTTGATGGATAATATGTAAACAAAAATCATTGTTAGTTGTATTTATCAGAGTTTGTAACTTACTCTGCTTTTTTGTTTAGGTAATTTCACTGATCTTGGTTGTCGTCTTCGTCTTCTTCGTAAGCATCTGTGAAAGTAAGTTTGTAAATTGTTAAATATTTAGCCGTGTAGTTTATATTTGTTTAGCTGGCTCAATGTATGTGTCGTTGAGTTTTAGTTGAGTTGATTGGTTTGATATATTTTTTTTGAAGGTTATTTGTAAGATTAGACAAAAACAGAGGTGATCATTAATGATTCGTCTTTTTTGGGATTTTAGTTTTGGGTGTTTTGATTGTTTGGGTTATTGTGGTTTCTTTTAAACAGAAAAATAAAGATTTGTGTAAAATTAGATTGATAAGTAAGAGAGATAAATAGACGACCACAAATCTTGGGTATGAAATATTTTTGATTATTGATGTTAGCACAATATAGACAGTAATATAAAGGGAATTATGTGTTGATTGTTTCTTATGGATCAATGAGGAGACGGATAACGACTCGAGTTGTTTCTTTGATGAGGCCAAAGCTCTGGACAGAACGGATTTGTCCAACCACATCTGTGAGTTTAAATATCAGTTATGATATCGAAACATAATATAAACCCAGATGCAATATGATAATATACCTGAGAGTTCTAGGTTTGTGTTCGCAATCACTTGGAGATTGTCGAACAGTCTAATCTTGACTGAAGATTGATCTCAGGAGC
>NC_027752.1:6058416-6074077 GCF_000695525.1 Brassica oleracea var. oleracea
AATTATGTTAAATAAGTGTTATAGATCAAAGATTAACTTACTTTCTCATCAAGGAAGAGAACCGTGATTCCCACAAACTCCATGTCTTTCTTGAAGTTCAGGGAATCTCAGAAGCGAGGAAGCCAGAGGCTATGCTCTGACTACTACGACCGAGATAGAGAGATTCGAAGGTTGAGTGACGGACGCCGAGACGCCGGTTTGACGAATTGGAGAGGCAGAGAGAAACATTTTCTAGAAGTTGGTTAAATCTAAGAGGAATCAATGAGTTTTGTGGAGATGCAGATTGGGTTCATCAAAGATGAGAATCATATATATAGGGTTTATATAGGGGCTAAAGATCAGGAACATTTATGATCAAACGATTTAAGATGTAGACATAAAGAGTTCACCGGTGAAAAAATAGATTACTAATAGACACATGGCGCAACTCTGTAACTCAGACTTGTTTGAGACAGTGATGAAAAGAACTCAAACTCATGTTAAACGACAACAATTTACAATATGAGAAAACTATAATTGTTGCAAACTTGAGCTTTTTTTCATATAACGTGATGAATATCATTTAAAAATGAAACCCATAACGCACTTGTTGGCTCGACCCTCAGAGGAAGCCGAAGAAGCAAGAGCTTCCGACCTTCATAAATATATATTAGGTTCGACCATCAATGTACAAAGTATCATTTAGCTTAGTGGTATAAATATTGATGTTTATATCTCAATAACCCGGGTTCAAACCATAGATTTGACATTTTTCACACTTTTTAAAAGTGGAGCCCATAAAACGCTGACGTGGCGCGCTGAGGAGTGAGCAAAAACTCATCTATTATAATATAGATTTGCGTGAATCTTTCAATAGTATACCATGGAAATAAATATCAAAAATAAATGTTCCTTTTATTAAAAAATATCTTTATAATACATAATAATAAAAAAATATTCTCGGTTGAATTGGTACATTAAATTCTATACCAAATAATATCTATAGCTCTAATCTGGCTAACTTAATAAAACAAAGAAAATTGGTGACAATGATGCAACAAAGATTTTAAAATTTTCAAGAAAATTATTAGAGTTGATCTATCAATAGATCGTTGAATGAAAAATGTCTATACAATTACTTCACTTGATCTCTCCTTGTTTTATACTCCCTCCGTTTTTATTGATATAAGTCGTTTTAGAGAAATTTTTATGTTCCAAATTATATGACGTTTTCGGTTTTCGATATAAAATTTATTAACAGTTAATGTTATATGACCAATGATAATATACATTCTATTTTATTATTGGTTGATTTGTGGTTATGTAAATAATTAATGATGTTTTCATTTAGAAAATGTAAGAAATTAATGATTTTTTTAATTTGTGTGCACAGTTTTAAAACGACTTATATTAAAAAACGGAAGGAATAGTTATTTTCATTATAATATATGTTGTCTTGTATTTTCATACTATGTATTATTTTTGTATTTGTATATCACACTGTAATTAATAAATTTAAGTTGATAAAAGAAAATAAAGACAGCTTTTAATTTTGAAACGCTCGGAAACAGAACCGCTTCGAAACGTATTTATTTCCCTAAACTCGTTCCACCCAAAAAGAAAAAAAGTTCCCACCTTTCTCTCTCATTATTCGCACACTCTGGCCGTCAAAATCAGCCGGCGAATCAAATCTCCGGTAAGTTGTTCAAAAACCCAGATTCCGTTTTGCTTACATTAATCGCACTGTAGCCTGAATTAGAGAAACCCATCGTCTACGATTCGATAAAGGCCTTTCCTTTTTTTTTCTCACATTGTTGTTGTTTGTTGATGCTCTTAGGGTGATGCCTCCTAGGTGCGATAGGATCAGCGAATTGCCGGAGTCTTTGCTAACTCATATACTCTCGTACCTTCCCACTAAACACTCGGTGAAGACAAGCGTCTTATCGACTAGATGGAAGAATCTGTGGCTGAATGTTCCAGCTCTTGACTTAAACTGTGAAGACTTCCCTTATAAAGAAGAGGAAGAAGAAGCAGTCCTCGGTTTTCTTGACAGGCTTCTCGAGTTTGAACCTGGTTCACGCCTGCTAAAAGTTAAGGTGAAGTGCGGTAACGTGGAGATAAAGGGACTCAAGGATCGGATCAGTACAGTGATTCACCGTGGACCTCAAGTTCTAGACGTTGAGAGCTGTACTAAGTATTTAGACCCTGACACCGAAACCTACTATCCTTATCTCGAATTCATGCCTCTGAATCTGTACACGAGCAAGACACTGGTTTCCTTGAAGCTCACGTATTCGGGCGTTGAGGATCCTCCAGGTTTCGTTTGTATGCCTTGTCTCAAGTCCATGACTCTTGTACAAGTTCACTTTCGAGATGACTCGAGTCTGGAGAGACTCGTCTCAGGGTGTCCTCTTCTTGAAGAGCTGACCTTGATTAGGGATATCCATTCTTGTTTTGTGGGTGAGGTTGATAGATTTATGAGTGTGAGGTCAGGGAGCTTGAAGAGGTTTCGTGTTCCGCTCTGGTACGGATTGTCTTGCAGTTCGCAGTCGTCTGCGAAATGCAGACTTGAGATCGATGCTCCAGGGCTAGAGCATATGATTCTCGGAGAAGATCAATTTGATAGCATCGTGGTACAGAAGAAACTGACTTCTTTGTTCATGGTTGACCTTAACATCAAGTTTGGCGAGTTATTTCTCTATGGGATATCGAGTGTAGGACACATGATCATCTCTGAGAAAACACTCAAGGTATATTTACCCATCTATTCATGGACTTTGTCCCACTTATATATTTATATATCTTTGTATTGCAGGCCCTTGAGCTTTACTCGAGAGTAGAGTTGATTCCTAAATTCAATAACTTATCACGTTTAGTAGCCGTGTTCCCTGGCAATTTACTAGAGTTTCTGCCAGCCTTTCTTGAGTGTTTCCCCAATCTGAAACACCTAATCTTGGTAAAATCTATTAAATGACACTGTGGGGGGTTGTTTGTCTATGTTCATTATTGAAAACTCAGTCTTTTGTGTGTTTCCAGGAGGTTGTTTATTTCAGGGAGGAGGAGGATGCACTCGAACTTACAAATGTCCCCCAGTGCTTCTTATCAACTCTGGAGTGTGTTGCGCTAAAAAGGATTCATGACTGGGAGGAAGAGGAGATGAGAGTAGCCACTTACTTTCTTGAGAACGCTGCAGTCCTGAAGAAACTCACTCTCAGTCTCACTGATTATCCTCGACTTATCTCTGATGAAGAAATCTTCGAGGAGGTTAATAAAGTTACAAAACGTTCTCCAACATGTCAAATTCTTCCTGATTGGGAGTTATGTTGATGCAATCATGAACGAGAGTGAGCATTATCATTGCAGGAGTCTTCTGTTCTTGTCGTGAAAATTTGCACTTCTTTCTTAGTTCTGGTTGGATTACTTACTTAAGCCATGGTGGTTGATACAAGTTCTTCAGTCACTTTATGGATTTTCTTTTAACTCTCAGTCTCAGATGTCTTATAATGAACACATGTGATGTTGATCTAGTGAGATATTGGATTATGTACTTGGTTTATGACTTTATTACCAGTAAGATAATGTTTTGGAACGTTGGTTCAAGTTAATACAAAAGAATTTGTGTATATACAATACTGGAACATCTTATCTAATTTACATATCCCCTGAACTAGTACTTCTCAAGAACAATGAGCTCTCACATACACATTAGGCCGATGCAGATCCTATTTTATTATTTTCAACTAATTAACACAGAAACTCTGTTCTCAGTAGTTAGTACCTACGCCTCACCTGAGCTTTTCAATATAAGGCTTCTTGGATCTTTGTCCGAGATACACGTCTCTCGGTGTTAGATTTAGTATGCAGTAGTACTACATTCTTTGAAGCTTCAGCTGGTGGTGGCTCAATCCCCTTTTCCCGCATCTCTTGGAAAAATCTCTTCGCATCACGTACATATCCATTCCTAAGACAACCAGCTATTATCGCTCTGTAAGACACAACATCAGGCTCCACTCCACTTTCTTTCATTTCTCGGAAGATCCTTTCCGCCTCTTCTACTTCCCCAGTCTTGCACTTGTGATGAATCAAAACCGTGTAGTAGTGAACGTCTCGTTTAATTCGGAGGTCTCTCATTTCCCTCTTCACATCCAACTTAGGGTCGTGATTGAGTAAAACCGTGTACGTTACCACATCAGGACAGATTCTTCTCCTCTTCATTTCTAGAAAAAGATCATATGCTTTCTTCCGGTTGTTTAGCCGGTAATAGCTGTTGATCAAGGCAGTGTACGTTGCAACGTCAGGCACGATTCCTCCCCTCTTCATTTCTTGGATGGCGGCACGGGCTCTCTTCTCGTTGTTTAGACGGTAGTAGGTGTTGATCGCGGTCGTGTAGTAGAAAACGTCTGGTTTAACACCGCACGTTTTCATGTCTGTATCGATTTCTTCCGGATTGTTCTTGGCCAGAACTGTGTATGTTACCACATCAGGTCTGATTCCTCTCTTCTTCATGTCTCTGAAAAGAGCATCGGCCTGCTTCAGCTTGTTTAGCCGGCAACAGGTTTTGATCATGATTGTGTAAGTGAACAGATCAGGGACTATCTCTCTACCTTTTAAAACTTTAAGAAACCGTATGGCTTTCCTCACATCGCCAACTCGACACCAAGCACCGATTAGCTTTCCGTACATGCTCTTCACAGGCTCAACTCCAAGCTCCCACATTCTCTCCACTAACTTCTGAGCTTTGTCTATATCCTTGGCAGCGCAAAGACTAGCGAATAGTGTGAAATAAACATTCTTGGGGAGAGGGAAGTCAAGTTTAATGAACCGTTCAAAGGCCTCATCAAGACGGCCAGCTTCACAGTAACCTTTAACAATACCTCCTGCCACATTTCCCCCAGGTTTATCTTCCTCCAAACTCTGATACAAAGCTTCAGCCTCGTCTATTTTACCTGCAACAATCAGGCCTTGGATGACCATGCTGTGTGTAACGGAAGTGGGCTTCACACCTCTATCTTCCATTAGTTTCAGAACACCATAGGCATTCTCTGCATTCCTAGCCAATCCACCGGCGAGCACGTTGTACACAACGATATCAGGCGGCTTACCTTTGCTTTCCATCTCCATAATCAAGTCAATGGCTTGCCCACATCTACCATGCTGACAGCACCCACCTATCAAAGTCGTGTAGTTGACAACATCAGGATCTATCCCTTCACACGTCATTTCCCGGAACAGCTCAACAGCTTCATCTACTCTGCCGAGCTTTATCAAAGCATCAAAGGCGACGTTGTAGCAGAACCTATCAAGTGTAATGTTCAGGTTTCTAAAGGCTATAACCTGATCTAAAGCTTCAGAGAACTTCCCCATCTGACACCAGCACTGAAGCATGGAGCTCGCAATCACAGGGTTTATGATCCTTTCCCCTTTCTGGGCCACTTTATCGTTAACGAAACGCAGAGCTTTGGAGAAACTCATGTTCTTGCGATGCCCTTCGACTACTGCTGAGTAAACAGACACATCCGGATCGATCCCACATTCCTCCATGTCGTGAAGAGCGCTTTCAGCTTCCTCTAACTTCATCTCATTACATAAACCTTTAACAACTTTACCATATGCGGTTGCGAGATCACTCTCATCCACCAGGATGTTCGCATCCCTCAGCGGTCTGAGTAGAATATAACCCACAAGCGACATCTCATTCACGCAGAGCCCTTCGATGAAATCCATATAAAATCCACAATGTTTCCTCGTCTCTGAGCTCAACAACTTGCTATGAAACTTCTCCACTCCTTCGCCATCACCCTTCCTATACAATGCTTGAACCACAACAAGATAAGTATCAGCATCCGCATCCCACCTTAACTGGTCTATCCCCCAGAAAAGATGTATAGCTTCGTCAAACATTTCAACCTCAGCATAGGCCTTAACCAACGCGCTAGAGACTCTGCTCCGCAACAAAAAGGACAACTTCTCATCCTCTTCGGCATCACCAACGGCGTTCAACAAATCAACAACACTAAACCCACGCCCTTGGTCTCCTTTTCTAATAATCCCAACAAACAAACTACTCAGCTTCTCATCCAAACTCCAACTGCAAACGATTCTAATCACAGCTGCGTAAGCACTAACACTAGGCAAAGAATCCCCATTTCCTTCGATTCGTTTCAGAAACGACAGAGCTAGATAAGGATCATCTCTCATAGTGGTTAACACTCGCAATATCCCGACTTCGTTTAGCTCCAGTGAGTTAACATCAAAGTTACCTTCTTTCGATTGCTCCGAGTGTGAGATTGTGGAGTTCGTATAGGCGAGTGCGGGAACCGCGTACATGCGCGAAGAAGAGGGTGCTCTTCGGACCAGTACTCTCACGTGTGAGAGTAGTGGAATCGGAAACAACCGCATGGAATGTTGACCCGCCGATACCTGTGGCAGCTCGAGAAATTACTAATTGAGATATTTCCCGACCGGCGACGATCAGCTTCGAAGATTTTCTTACCAATCTAAGGGTTTTAGGAAAGGGGCACAAACCTCAAACCGAATCGAACCGATTCGACTCGGAATTAGTTTTTTTTTCTTTTTGTAACTAAACCGAACCAAATCGAAAAGAACGGTTTTGAAACCGGATAACCGAATTAAAATGATTTGGAAATGTTTTGACCAGTACGGCCCATTCGTAATGCCACGTCGGATTACTACAGCGTTTTTTTTTTTAAAACTACTTTCATTGGTCGTACTTGCCACGTGTGACATCTTCTCTATCAAGTACCAACCGCTAAGAAAGCAGCGTCGCCTGCTCTGCCACGACGAGGGAGCAAGAAGAAGCTCAACGATGCTCTCATCAGCGACAGCGACGGCGGCGCGGATTGATCGGCCGATGTTGAAACGTCCGTTCAAAGTGGTGGCGGTGAAATTTCCGAAGTTTCTGCCGAGAGATGTTGAGAGAATCAGAGACACGTTTGCTCTAAAGCTGGCAGCCAGAATCGAGAGGCTTCCCGTACAAGTGAAATGTTTTATTCTTCCACGTTAACATAGAATCAAGAACATGTAGTTTCTTTATGGTAGTGTCATGTGACGTGGGAATGTGTAGGTGAGCTTCTCGGAAGATAGAATCATGAGCAGCTGCGTGACGCCGCTGATGCGGAAAGAGACGAGTCCTGTCGTGCTTCTTCACGGTTTTGATAGGTAGTACTATTAAATCAATAATGTTGCGGTTTTCTTGAGTTAGAGTTTTAAAACTTTTCTTTGTAATAAAAAAAAAAACAGTTCTTGTTTAGAGTGGAGATACACTTATCCATTGCTGGAAGAAGCCGGTTTGGAGACTTGGGCATTTGATATCCTTGGTTGGGGATTTTCTGATTTAGAGAAACTTCCACCGTGTGATGTAGCTTCTAAAAGAGAGCATTTTTACAAGGTTTGTTCGTCAGTCATCTTTACATATGTGAGTTTCCTCCTCTGTTTTCGAAGTAAGAATTGATGTATCATCCTTGTATGATTCGTAGTTTTGGAAGACTCATATTGAAAGGCCCGTGGTTTTGGTTGGGCCTAGCCTCGGTGCTGCTGTTGCTATAGACATTGCTGTCAACCATCCTGAAGCGGTACATATAGACACATTAATTAATATAAGCTTTCATTACTTTTAATTTTGCATGTTCAAAAGATATTGAGTTTTGAGAAGAATATACAGGTTGAGTCTTTGGTTTTAATGGACGCAAGTGTTTATTCAGAAGGTACTGGAAACTTGGCAACTTTGCCCAAAGCAGCAGCTTATGCTGGAGTAAGTTCTCATTAAATTCTTCTATAAATACATAATTTCTCCTGATTGTTCTGAAGGATGATCCACTTGAGCGAAACTATTTTACAATCTTTTTAACCTGACCTTTTTAAGGTATATCTACTCAAGAGTGTTCCATTGAGGCTGTATGCAAACTTCCTTTGCTTCAATGGTGTCTCATTGGAAACTAAATGGGACTGGACAAAGGTATACACACTTTTCATAGGAATTATTTATCACCGAGAAGCTATGTCTCAGTCTGATTTTCATTTCTCAAGCTCAAATCTAGATTGGTCGCTTGCATTGTTTGTATCCTTGGTGGGAAGATGCAGCTGTTAGTTTCATGACTAGCGGAGGATACAACATTACTTCTCTTATTAAAAAGGTAACTTCTTTTATCATTGAAAAAAATAAGTGCATTCTTGTTCTATTGCAGGCTACTCAAAAGATTGTGTCTGCAGGTTTCACAGAAGACACTGATAGTATGGGGAGAGGATGACCAAATCATTAGCAACAAACTCGCTTGGGTTAGCTTTTTTGGCTGTCTCTTCTTTTACCATACACAAAATGTTCTCTTTAGGCCTAAAATCACCTCTTCTTCAAATGCAGAGACTACATGGAGAGTTACCTAACGCAAGTGTGAAACAAATATCAGACTGTGGACATCTTCCTCACGTCGAAAAACCAGCTGCTGCAGCTAAACTGATCACAGAGTTTGTTAGAGAGACTTTCCAGTGTAAAGAGGTTGAAAGTATATCTTAGAGAGCCTTGAACCATTATTTAAGGTGTGTGTTTTCACCAAAATATTCTCTTTTAAACAGTAGTTGGTACTTTACTTCACTCATTGTTGTTTGGTCAATGATTGATCCTGAAAATTTATTTTTGTATACAATTTAAAACAGTATATTTTTACACAAGCAAGGTTGTTGTTGATAAGTCTTTATCATTAAATAACTCTCCACTTCCTTGGTCATTTGTTTTCCATTCTCATCACTGAGAGATTTATGTTCTGTTTTCTTGTTTTTTTTTTAAAATTAGAGCAACCTTAGTAGATGAAAGAACATAGAAAAAACACACAACAAAGCACCTAAGCTTATTTTTTCTCCACTCAAAAGAGAATCAAAGAAGACAAGAACCTAAGCTTATTTTTTCTGTCTCTCTACACATGGCAAAATCCCAACCTTACATCAAAACCTCACAGAAACGCTAGTGATGAGAAGCAGAGTGTTAAAACAGAGGAAATGACCAAACTAGAAGCACCATTGCTTGGAGTAAAGCCTCCGGTTCCGGGTGGACTAGGCGCAGGAGGAGCTCCTGGAAATGTAGTAGTTCCGTTTGTCGGAGTTGGTGTTGCTGGTCCCACTGGTGTTGCTGGTCCTGCTGGTGGTGTTGGTCCAGTTGGTGGTGGTGTTGGTCCAGCTGGTGGTGTAGTTGAAGGAGGCGGCCCTGCAGAGCTGTTATAAAAAACCGAAATGTTTTTTTGTCATATTGATGTGAATGAGATATTTAGTTTAATAGAATTGATTATTACCTTGGGCTTGAAGGAAATATGCAACCAGTAGCCAAATCTGTACAAAAGTAATTCATCAAGGCTCACAACTTTAGTCATCAAAGCTATATAGACTTTTAGGGGTGTGTGACTTTACTGGAAGGTGGGTTTAGATTGGTAGTAGCAGTTCCAGAGAAGTTGCAGCTTCCTGAGACTTGAGCTGCGTTCTGGAAGTAGCTGTTAACAGCCCAATCACAGTGGCTTTTGACTGTGATTGGTTGATAACAAGGACCCTTCTCTTGGATTGGATTACAATCTGCTAAGGTTCCACATGCATAGTCTATTGCTGTTTGAAGCTCTTTCTCTCCTATCCCATCGTTGCAGAGACAGTAAATTGCACCTACAGAAATAGATCATTCCTTTACATAAAAGCTTAAAATAATAGGACAAGAGAGGGATTAATCAGGAAGTTGGAAGAAGATAGACTTACTTGAAGGTGTTATCAAGGCCAAGAGAAGCAAGAGACCTAGAAATACTTTCATGATGATTAGTCTTATGATCTCTCTTTAGGGGAAGCACAAAATAGACTTTGACCTTCGACCAACAACCAGGCAGACACCAAAACAAAGATGATGACTTAGAGAGAGAGAGATATAGAGAATTTAAGAGTTATGGACAATGAAAGGTGATTTAATAAAATATCTACAGAATAAACTGATTATGAGAAGTATACATCATTTTAGGAAAAAATGGGGAAAAAAAAAAGAAAAGGTATATTTTCTCTAGGTTCATTTATAACGTACAATAGAAAAGGAAATTGACGAACTACCATTATGCATGGGGAGATATCCGGGGGCCTCTCTGGTTGTTTTTCTTTTTTTGCAACTTCGGCTGCCTCTCTGGTTGTTGCATAACGCAACTTTGGTAATTATGCATTTAACGCATTTCTGTTAATGTTAATTATTCGTAGATTTGGTTGATATGCTAGATATCTTTAGGACCCAAAATCACAACACTTCATCACTTTTGTAAATTTTCCTTTTTATTTATGTAGTTTTGGTTTTATTTATAGATTACTATATTCTGTTAACATATTTGGGACATGTGTCGCCTACAAAATCCTGATGTATACTATTTCTATAATTTACATATTGATGAGTCACAATTTTAAATGGGGTTTGTCACATCTTGATGAAACATTTCAAAGTTTAATAATATAATGCTATTGTTATTGCTGACAATACAAAGGAAAATATAACTTTTTAAACGGTAATTCTGTTGTACACGACTGAAACGGCCGTTATAAAGTCTTTGGTTTGAACTTTTATTTAACAATGGTTTTGACTAGGGGTGAGCACTTCGGTTATTTTCTCGGTTTGGGTTCGGTTTGGTTTGGTTAGTTCGGTTCTAGTATTTTTTTTCCAATTGAATAAACCATAGTTAGTTATAGTTAGTTTGGTTTGGTCCGGTTCGGTTTGTGTTCGGTTCGGTTTATATTCGGTTCGGTTTATATTAGATTCGGTTTGGTTGGATTTATTTTTTGGATCAGTCTATTTAGGTTCTTCTTAGTTTAATTTTTTTAAGAGAAATTTTTTTAAAGCATAAATTATGTAAACATAAACTATGTGAACTAAATTCAATATAAAACTGAACCAAAAACTTTTAAATAGTCACAAAAATATATAAGAATTAAAAAAAATGTAGGTTAACTAAAATAATAAAAAAGACTAACATCATTAGTAATGTCTCTTATATCATTATTATAAAGTTTGCAATGAATCATCTTCCATGTGATGCCGTGGAGAAGAACTTTTGTTTTTAATAAAATTTGCCTTATGTTTTAGGTTTAAATTTAACATTTATATTTGCATATATAAGAATATAAAGATACAGACTTTTCTATTTTTTTTAATCAAATATTTTAATGATTACATATTCGGTTAGAAGAATATATGTTAATAAATGAAAAATGGAAAATTTGTGGGATAGTATTAGAATTTTAGTATATTGGAATTACTAATATTTTTAATTTAAATAATTACAAAAACAAATCGGTTTTTCGGTTCGGTTTAAAATCGAACTATTCGGGTCGGAGAAATCTTCAACCGAATGGTTCGGTTTCGGTTCGGTTGGTCCGGTTTGACTCGGTTCGGTTTTTTTTCCCACAAAACCAGTGGCAGAACCAGAAATATTAATTTACTATTTAAGTTAGAAATATATGTATTATTATCACAGAAATGTTTTTTTTACAAATTAATGGGCCATGTGAAAAATTTACATAAATTATTGGGATCAAATACTAAATTTTGACTAAATATTATAGTAATTTAAGAAAAAAAAGTATACTAAAAAAACATTTCTTCATTTTAATGGGGTCACTTGACCCCACATGTCCCTGTGTGCCTCCGGCCCTGGTTTTGACTATGATCCTTACTGGTACACTGGTGACTGTGGGACGAAACTTTTAGTGTAAAGGTAATAATTTGTCTACAAAAACAAAATATTGCTGTAGTATACTATGCGCGGTTGTGTGACTTGTGATATGTGTGACTTGATGACCAAACAGAAGAAGATGAATTGAATAAGAATATACTATGAAAGGTGGATGTTTTTCTCATAATAGTTTTCTCTTTTCACGAGGTAACTAAAAGTATAAGTCATGTGGCGCTTGTGGGCCTGTGCCCCAGTGGTATTAACTGTGAAGTCCGATAGCCATTTAGGTTCAAATTTTTGAAGAATTAAAATTTCGGTATCGCCAGAAATAGATAATCATGGACAGAAAAACTAGGCCCTTAATATGTAGTTAGTTTGAACCTATTTCGATGGGATCACGATACCTCTGTATAATTTCAAAAAAAATATGTCATTTGTAGTGATAACTTTTTCGATAGGTTATTTGTTTGTTTTGTCGATTACGTACATCTGATGTGATATTGTTTGAATTTGAAACGTTGTATATCTCGGTTTACTATTCAAAACAATTAAAAGATTTTCATGGGAAAATAAATTTAAGAAAATTTGAAAAGTGAGGAAAAGAAAAGATTATTAAAGAGTCAACATTAATTTGTTTATTTCGAAAAAAAAATAGTTTGTTTGTGAGCTGAAGTAGCCACCGATGTTGAATGACAAGCAACAAGCAACGAGTTACATGCATGCTACTCCTAAAGAAAACATATTTTCTAATGTAGCTAGTTGCCAATAAGGTACTTGACTGTTTATTTAAATAATTTTTTTTTTGAATAACCCGGTTTATCCTGGCCTCCACCGAAGTGGGTCCAGAGTCAGGGCCGGCTTAGATAGGGGACCGAGCGGTGCGACCGCCCCGGATCCAATCCGTTGTCTCCTTATTTCTTAATAGATAAGGGTCTGATTTGTTTTTAAAAAATACATGTATTTTTATATTAAAAATAAGAAAAAAGGCCCAATTTTTTTTCTATATGAAAGTATTTTTTTATTTCCATAGATTTATTTTTAAAAATATTTCTGGTATTTTGAAAAAAAAAACATATATCTATCAGCTTTTTAACGAAAAATAATAGTTTGGAAATTAATTTTTTTTTTTGCCCCAGGGTCCATGACACCATTAAGCCAACCCTGTCCAAAGTAGCGGTGAATGTCTATAGTAAGTAGCCTACGTTATCGGCCGGAGTACGCCTCGGTCACCGGACTTGACTTTGGGAGAACCCATATGTTAAATTTTATCCCCAATGGCCAGCAGATTTCGAACCTGGATCCGTATTGGGACCGAATCTCCCTCGAGACCACTGGCCATCCTCACTTGGTTAAATACAAAGGAATTTTGTTAATAACTATATTCTCTTTTAACTCCGTTTATACCGTGATTGCCTATGGTCTACGTATAACTAAGTTATAACATCAATGGAGCTAAAGTATAAACGAATATATTGTTTTCTTAATATCTCCATCGACATTTCCTTTATTTTCTTGTATACATCCATGTACAATAATCCCTATGATCTTGAGACCTGCAACACAGTGTTTAGGTTATTAGTTATTACAGAAGGAGATTCGACGTGTGACTGTCTGACTGATTACTTGTCACACAATCAGAATTCAGAAAGATAATCCAAACGGCTGTTCTTAAGTTTCTATAGTTGTCACAGGTTTCTATTTTTCGATAACCATTTTCCTTTTCTTTTCTCTCTCGAGACCTCATTTTACAAGTAAGTCGTTGGATTAAATCTCTTCATGGTCGTAAAGTTTTCAAAAAAAAATTTCTTACGTAGAAGTTTTGTTTAATGATTGTTGATAATGTTGTACTAGGTGATTTTTCCGTACTCATGCACGGATATAAATATTTATAAAATAAATATATTATAATAATTGATTGCTATTTTTTTTAAATTTTAAATTAAATATATAAAAATATTAATAATATTATATTACTTTAGTTAGACATATGATTTTAGATATGTTATATCTAGTCAGTTTTGTTTTTTATAGTCGATTTGGTTATTATTTGGGTATATTCGATTGCATCTATTTTTCTGAATTCAACTATTAAATGTTTTATTCTAAATATAATGAAATTTTCATTAATTTTCTTATTTGCATTTAGGTCGGTTGTTATCTTAAATATGTAAATATATTTTAGGAAAATTATGTATATACTTTAAGATATATTGTTCTTAGAATAAAAGAAAAAATAAACTAAAGTGTGTTACCAAATTACATAAATTAATATAATGATAATACTCTAAAGTCCCATGCATATATATAAGTACATACATAAGTAACTCATACATTTTTGGAAGTTCATGAAGACATATCGATATTTACAATAATTAAAATATTTATAAATTCTAAATAATTTTATGCCTTAGATTTATTGAATGGTAAATTGAAATTTATTTTAAATAATCTTAAAATGAGGATTCAGATTTGCTTTGATATCTTGATTATATATTGAGTTATACAAACATAAAAATTTAAAAGCAAATTATATATTAAAAAAACATATAATTTTAATAATGATAAAATATAATATATCTCCCTGTTGAAAAGAAAGATAGAAAATGTATAATTGCACGTCATCAAATTTTAACGAAAATGTATAATTGCACGACATCAAATTTTAACGAAATTATTGCATGTCATCAAAATTTTTTTTTTAACGAAACAATAAAATAAGTCTGCTATAAAAAAGCTGCAATACTTGATGGCAGTTTTAATAAACTGTTGCAAATTTGTTTTTTACCGAAAACTTAGGTGGGGTATTGGATTTAGAAATTTGATAGAATTAGAAGGAATTATAGTTTTTATTAAATTCCACTGTTATTCAATTATTGATTTCATAAATTCTTTTAAATTCTTGTGTTATTGGATTAAGCATTTGTAATCATTTTTTTAGTTACTTTAAATTCTGTTGTTATTCAATATTTGATAGATTTTGTAGTAATGTTATTTGATAAGAATTTAATGGAAAATGTCCATGAAAATACAAAGAATCAATTCTTGGCTATTATGGGGAGATTTGTTATGCTCCTGGGAAAACACAATAATAACATCTCTCTGTACTTCTCATCTGTTCAAAAAGTACATAAAGAATGAACAAAATATATTCTAATCGAATAATATATCATAAAATCTAACAAAATAGTGCCTACCATTTTTAAAAAACCTTTTTTTATTATAGATCTATCATACTCAACCATATAGCAACGAATCCCTATAAAATAGTTCTTATCTTTTTCTAAAAAAACAAAACCTAGATCACTTCTCTTATATATACATCACTGCATATCCAGTCATTCTCAAAGCAAAAAAATTCATCAAGAAAAAGTATAGTTTTTCCAAAAGTTAAACTACTAGTTTTTGTTTCTGTTATCATTACTTCATGGCGTTTTTTCCAGTAGTCTCCATTTGTTATTTAATAAATCTTTGTTTTTGTCTATCATGACTTTTTATTTCTGTATTTTATATGTTTAATCACTTACGTGTGTATATATCATATAATCTGCTTTTATATGAATGTAAAAGATGACTAATAAAAGTATATTATTTCTGTATTAGGATGGAAACTGGAGAACCGTCGCTACCAAAAAAAGCTAGAGCTGGATATCTGCAATGGACATCTCAAGAGAATCAATTGTTGATGCGTCTTCTAGTTGATGGTATCAGGCGGGGATGGCGTGATTCAAATGGCTCCATGACCAAAACAACAGTCGAGGCGAAGATATTACCGGTTCTAAACAAACAGCTTGGATGCAATAAGAGTTACAAGCATTACATGAATCGAATGAAATCTTTGAGAAAAGAATATAATGGTTATGCTGAGCTTTTCCGATGTAGCTCTGGTTTTGGCTGGGACCCTATCACAAAACGATTCACAGCTCCAGATGAAGTATGGAAAGAATATTTTAAGGTAATTTTTGTAACTCCTCTTCAAAGTTTTATTAACTTTT
>NC_027752.1:6074143-6084920 GCF_000695525.1 Brassica oleracea var. oleracea
AATATACAATTCAACAATTTCATAGAATTTAGAGGAATTAGTATTCTATCAAATTTATGTATACTCCTTTAAAATCCATCATAAAAAGAATTGGATCAATGCATTAAAATCTGATCAATTCTTTTAAAATACTGCAGAAGCTTTTACATATGAATTCATTCAAATTCAATTATATTCCTGGATCCAATACCACCCCCTTAGTATCGTAGACTTATACCATCACATACTTTCAAAAACAAGTCTACCTCACATGATGGTAGATTTGATTACATTCGCAGATTTATTTTACGTTGGCAGACTTTTAGTGGCAGATTTTATTCCTATGACAGCAGGTTTTGTAATATGTCAAAAGTTTTGTACTGGCATGCAAATTTATCTCGTAGACTTTTTTATAATTTAGCAGATTTTCTTTTCATGTTATGGCAGACTTATACTTTCTACGTTTACAAACAACAAACTTTTAGAATAAGTATGCTTCTAGTTACGGCATACTTAAGTGAAACGACTTGGTTTATCACCTTTCTTTCACGATTTTGAACTAAGAATCACAAAAATCTGCAAACTTCGTAACCCTAGAATTGATCTGAAGAAGATGAACTTATTTACCATTATGCCATTAATGAATTAACAAATGCAAAAAAAAATAAAAATACTCTATGCTGGGCTTGAAGCCGTGAAGTGATGGGCGAAAAACCACCCAAATACCACCCGACAACGACACAACTTATGTTTTGACCTGCATCAATAATAATATTGTTCTGAAGCCACAAAAGAACACAGTTTTGAAGCTAATTCATGTTTTCAAACCAAACCAAACCAAACCAAGAAAATGTTACACATCCGAAAAATGAAAATACTGCATATCCATAACGTTCAAAACATAAAAATACTACCTATCAGAAAGATAAAATGCTACATATCCTAAAACATTAAAATACTACAGACCCGAAACCTCATCATAGATCTCAGCAGCTAACTTAATACGCATTGCCGGAATGCACTGATCAGAAAGTCCTTCAAACCCACAGCCAATCGCCTTACACTCTATATACTTCAGAGCGTAAACACCACAATCACCAGGCTCTTCATTATGCGAAACATCTTTAAATCTTGAAATCCTGAACTGCTGTGAACTCTTCCTTTCTGGAACCATTTAATTTCTTTCAACAATAAAGAAATCATCTTCGTGAAAGGACCATATCTCATGGATATTATTAACCACCAATTGGTTTGTAAGTAAATGGTGAACCGCCTTGGCTGACCAGGTATAATTCAGCTCTTTCAGCCTCAGAATAACTCCAACAGATGATGTTTTAATGGATTCCCACGCATCTAAACCAACTATTTCTTCCACCATCTGGAAATTAGCCAAATGACAGTTATGATTCATGCTTCCACTTTGCAATGGACATTTCCCCTCGTCATAAAGTCTTGCTGGATATTTTTTCCACTTTTTGATGTAGTCATCCATCTGCAAAATTGTAAAATGTAGTAAGTATTAGAAAATTTATTTTTTCCAAAAACATACAAACGACCAAGACTGAAGAACACAAACGACCCAGACGATACCCAAACTGATATCAACAAATGTACAAACGAAAAACACTTCTATCTACTCTGTATCAAAACAAAATCGAATTCATTTGATACTCAATATTAAAAAAATCGTTTGACAGAGACTAACCTTTGATGGCAAAAATAGGTGAATTAAACTGATTGATGTGGAGAGGAACTTGTAAGAGTGTCGAAATCAACGAGAATAAGTGATGAAAGCCTTGAGATTCGACGCAGCTGAAAATTTTATAAAGGGGGTTTAGGGTTCGTCGCTTGGGTTTTGGATTCACTTTTCCTATGTGAATCGAAGGTTTTAGTGGTTGATTATGGTGTGGAGATGAAGAAATTGATGAAAAATCATGATGGAAACTAAAGAGAGTCAAGAGTTTGAGGATTTCACAATTTGGGGATTTAGGGTTTTTGGGGTCATGGAAGAGAAAAGTATCTTGGAGGTGTATTTTTTTTCTAAGAGGTTTCACCTTTTTTGGTCAAGTAAGAGTAATTTTGCCTTAATTTATTTTTACTGGGAACTTTTTTTTTTTTAACCGATAGAGCATTTCAGTTTTAATTATACATTTTCTATCTTTCTTTTCTTTTGTGCGTTAGTCTAATCATTAGTCATAAAATATGAGTTATTAGAGGTAATTTCCCTTATTTTATGATTCTTGATGACTGATAACTGGTAATGTTATGTTGAATGGTTTAGATAAACCATCGAAGAAGAGCGGGAATAACAAGGAAGAGCGAGACAAACTAGGTTTGGGTGCACAAGGACGATCGAGCAGCCAACCGCTACCGTTAGACCAACCAACAAACGCTTTGCAGAAAGTCGAGGTTTGTGTTCTTCTTCAAAATCTAATCTTTATAATATTATTTGAAAAGTCAGTTTTCTATGTGTCACGCTCACGTTAATTCTCACGATGGTTTATTACTCTGATACCCTTAATGAATTTAATTTGTTATTATAAAAAATTTCAACTTTATTTGCATTAAAAATATTTTTATATAAAAAGACAATTTTTTCACGTCAGTCACATATTTACATATATAATTAATCTTAGTCAACTTAATTAAACATGTGTTTCCTTTTCCTACTTACATATTTACATATCTTACTACGTGTTATATTATTAAGATTAAAGTTAGTCGCCTTAATAAAGTATATGTTTCCTTTAATTTTTTATTTACATATTTATATATCTTACTACGTTAGTTAGTAAGATAGCGATACAATTTCCTACATTAATTAGGAATAATACATTTTTGATAAATATAAAATTTCTTGTTTCCAAAACAAAATCTCTAACTAACGTGAATATATAAAATTGCAGGTGAAAGGAATATTTAATCCATTATATAAAAATATATAGTAATTTCATATAATAAAAAAACGAAAAATAAATTTTCAAAAAGGAAAGAAAATCTTTTTTTTATAAATGTACGAGAATGAACATCTATTTTATATACAATGTTACTTCATTAAAAAAAAAAAGTTCACAAAAAACAGTTTTTACTTCATTTAAATATTTTATTTATGTCAATCTATTTTTTCAGTTTATTACACAGTATAAGTACATATTTAAGATGAAGAACTCAGATAATGCAATAAATAAAACTAATCAAATTTAGTTTAACTAAAATCAGAAGTATTATACTTCAATTTGAAGAAATATTTAACTCAGTATATCCCATAAAATGAGCAATTTAAAACAATCCGGATAGTTATTCCCAAAATCAAAAGTCTAAATGTAAAGAAAAACATTAATTGAAAATTTTACTCCGCCCAAAAAATACTATGGTAAAATTTGAAAAAATAAACGCAATCCGACATATCCAAATATTAACCAAATTAACTATATATTACATATCTGAATTACATGTCTAACTAAATTACAAAGTAACTAAAATTAAAATATTAATATTAATATTTTTTATATTATATTAATTTTAAAATATTTATATCCGTGCATGGACACGGGAAAGTCACCTAGTTTCACATTAACTGTGAATCTCAACAATATATTGTATGTAGAATATTTAAACCATTTGCAATGGTTTCAACACCCATTTCATTTTCAACATTTTTTTTTCATTTTTAACATTTCACATCATCTTCACTTTCTTCCACCTAATTCATTCAATACTCATTTCATTTTTAACTTCTACAATGGTTTGTTTAAAAAAAATCAACACTCCACCCCCACTATTTTAATTCATATATTTATCATTACAATACAATAATTTGATTGTAATTAACTTAAAACTAAAATAACATTTTTTAAATAATTTTTATTTTATTTATATACCTATCTTATTTTTTCAAATAATACTAACACTAATTAATACTATTTAAAACAATTTAAATAGTTGATTATCATAAAAATAGTTTTTTCTCTATCCAAATGAAATGAGAGTAATATCTATTTATAGATCATAAAAATCATAAATTTTGATATAATTTTTATTTATGAAAAAATCACTGATGTAAACTCGTCTACCAAGTTAAGAATAAACCCAGAGCAGATTGATCCAAGTTAAGAATAAAAATATAATCCAATCACTGATATAATATTCTTTAACCATAAGAAGAAAACTAAACTAAAATCGAGCATAAACCTCGTTTGGACATTATTCAGCAATTCAATGATCTATAAAGAAGTTTTGTAGCACGACAATTCAGTGATTTAAAATGTAGTAAAAATGAAACAAAAGTTTTTTAAATGCTAATAGAAAATAATAGTATAAGAATATGTTATTTGTTCTATATCCAAAATCAAATAAAATGATGAACTCTATATTTACACGGCTGTAACATCGTAGAGTGATTCTCGGACAACTCTTCAAACTTACAAGAATCAGTATTATTATAATGTACTAAAACTTATGCTTTCTTACCGTGGGGAAGAAGATACTATACACAAAACGTGCTCCCTAAATAGATTCACTTGTTTAATATCATATCTCCTCGCTCTTGACTGGGATCCAACGGTTACGAGCTGAAGATCCTTTCTTCACCCCCGTAAAATACCCAGCAATGAAACCTAACACCACACCGATAACCATCAACCCTGCTCCTTTAATAAACCATGATCCATCGTTAGCTTCAGATTTTCCCACAAATGTCGCAGATGCAGGAACTGTCTGAACGTTTGGGTTTTCAGTATCGTCTTTACTCCCACTGGTTACTTCCACAGGCGCAGGAGCGGCCGCAGTATTTGAGCTTTTAGCATCGTCTTTGCTCCCGCTGATTACTTCACCAGTCGCTAACATCTCAACCGTATCGTGAACTTCTCCATCGTGGTTACCCACAAACGAAACAGTGAGCTTGTCTTTGTTTGCAACTAGACGAGTGTACCCAAACTCACCCGTGCGGTACATTGACTCTTCAGGCTGAGGGAATATAGGAAGATCCGGATGGTTCGGTCTAACCGCCCAAACCGATTGCCAATCTTGACCACCCATACCGACCACAAGGTGAACCGGGCTTCCTTTCCACAGTTTCCCACAAGTGTTGTTGCTTATCGGACAAAACCTTTCGTATCTATGAACATGTCCCCATATAGCAAGCGTGACTTCGTTCTTAACGAAGAGCGGTTCTAAATGCTCCAACATCTTTTGTCTAATCGTTGTGTCTCTAACCTCGTTGCTCGTGGTGTACATCGGTCTGTGCCCTTGGACAACAACAAAAGGAGTCTTGTCCCTGTTCACAGACTCGAGATCTCGCTTTATGTACTCGTACTGAGTCCCTCCTTCAAGGAAGTTCGTCTCGGTAGATATGGAAAGGAAATGGACCGACCCGGCATCATATGAGTAATATAGATTCCTTGTCACAGGAGCGTTGGTTCCCGTGAGTTCTGTTGAGTTCCCAGGCATGTTGAACTTCAAACTATACGGCACGCCACACTCACCACCACCGTCGTTTCCATAAATAGAAGCTGCCCAATCAGGCTTCCAAGGCTGAGCGGGGAAATCATACTCGTGGTTACCAATGCACACATGGTAAGGAACTTTGGAGGCAATAGGCTCGATCTGAGCAAAGAACTCATCCCATACCCACGAGTAGCCACGAGCGTAGCTTATATCTCCAATATGCGAAATAAAAGATGGCTTGTCACCAAGAGCTTCGATGTCGCGTAGGATCCACTTCACGGTTGATTTACTCTCTTGTTGCGTGCGGATGAAGGTTTTGTAAGGTGTAGCGCAACCCATATCTCCAAATATGAAAGCTCTGGTTTCTTGTGCGTACATGTCTCGAGATATGAAGCTGTAGATCTCGCTCCATCCCTTTGCTTCACTCCCAATCTGATTCACATGGCGCAATATATAAGCAACACACCAATAAAATAAAAACACATGATTGGATCAATTAAATTAATATTTTTTCAAGTTATAACTCGAATTTTATATTGAATTAAATTAATATTTTTTTCAAGTTAGTAATATATTGAACTACTACATTCCTCTCATTTCATATGGAAAATTCCAAAATATTTATTTCCAATGTTTTTTTTTTTTTGAAGAAATTGCTCATTTATTTTTCCGTTCATCTGATTAATTTCAATGGAATTTCAATTCTAAATGAACTGATGATAAGCAAATTGATTCATCTTTTTTATATAGTACCTAAAATTTCATCTAACTAAAATGCTTTCTTTCGAGATGATGGTTCTTTGACCATTAATTTTAGAATGAGTTGTCAAAAAAAAAAAATTAGAATGTTGGAAACCAACTTTAAGGTCAGATCGATTATGGATGATATGTTTCCAACTTAAATCAATTCGCGAAGTAAATAGATTGATCTCTATCTCTTATCTGATTTGTTAACCTGATAGTAGTTCCTAACGGCCGGATTCAAATTCTTCAAAACGGTATGAAAAATCCAACCGGGATCTCTCCAGCCGATGCTGGAATTAGCCGGAGCATTGCACATCTGCTCTCTATCATACCTAATCCCACGCGCCGCCGCGGAGTTTCCCAACAAATCCTTAGTCTCTCCGTATCTCACAAACCGTTCGTCACCATCCCCGGCAACGAACGTAACCTGCATCCTGTTAGGCTTATTCTCGAACGCCAAATGGATCTGCTCCGCCTTATCCACCGCCGATCCAAAAGTCACCTTCTCCGACTCAGCCAAAAGATGCTTCGTTCCAGGCAAAGGATTCTGGTCGTGATCCAAGTGCTTCGTGTCGATCTCCGACCGCGTCCACCGGAAGATCCGGAAGGTGTAATCCGATCGGAGATTGGTGAGGGGGAGGGTGATCGATCCGTAACCGGATTTGGAAGTCGGCGAAGCGTTGAGGAATTTGTAGCCGATGAAGTGGTCGTGAGGAGAGTCCGGCGGCGAGTAGATGCCTAGCCAGTCGAGATCGGAAGGAGAGTCCACGTCGGACCATTGGATGGTGACGTTATCGCCAGATCGTTTCAGAGTGTTGGGGGAAACGGAGAGGGTCGCCTCGGCGTTGGCTGAGGAGGTGAAGATAGAGAGGAAGAGGGTGAAGATAGAGAAATTGAGAATCATGGCGATAAATGCGAGTTTAAGAGAGAAATGATTTGATTCCCGCCACAAAGGAAGAGGATTTAAACACTATTTAATACGGCGACGTTTTTAGCGTTCTCTGTGTTGGGTGGATTGGAATTTTAAGCTATTTTTAAAAACCATTAGTTTCTCCGTTTTAAATTATTTATCGTTGATTTTCTTCCCACGACTTAATTTTTAATTTTATTACTGTTTAATCATTGAAATTTTATAATGTTAACGGTTTATTCATTTAATTTAAAAAAACAGATAAACCTATAGAAAAGATTGTGTTAGAATCATGCGACAAATATATGGTTTGGCCTAGTTAAAGAAATTGATTTAACTATAGAGTTTTAATTTTGCTTTTATAAATTTGTTTTCTTCAGTAGATCACCCAACAAGTTATAGATATACACAGTATTTTTGTTATGATCTGCATGTAGTGCCATGTACTATAAGGATGCTGACACCAATCAAAAGGATTCTCGCATCTTAAAGCAGCATTATCGCTGACTCTTAGCCTAACCCTTTCCCCCAAACCCAATTAAAAAACAATTAACAAAACACATAAGCCCAAGACTCGCTTCTTGTGGAGGTGCCGAAGGCCCGCCTCTTAGTGCAGGTGTCAACAAATGAGAGGACGAAGCAATCAGTTACGCGTCTCTCTCGATCATCTCTCTCTCTCTCTCTTTCTCGATCATCTCTCTCGACGAAAGGTGATTTCGTCTCCTTCGGTGTCTCTCATCAGCGACGTCTTCGTCGGTATCTCTCATCGGCGACGTATCCTTCGGTGGCTCTTGTCGGCGACCTCTCCCTCGGTGGTTCTCCTGGAGGCGACAGAGCTCTCTCTCGGTGGCTCTTTCGAAATCGAAAGGTAAGCGTTTGTTGTGTTCTTGACTATGCATGTGTTCGATTAGGTCTGATATGTTGTTTTTCTATGTAGTTTGTTGGTTCTGTCTCTCGGTGGTTCTTCTCCTCGAAGCTTTTCCTCGGTGACTCAAATCGAAGCTCTCACCTCAAATCGAAAGGTAAACTGGTTGTTCTGTTGTTTCAATATGCATGTGATTGATTATTGTAGTTTGTTGTTTCTGTTTGTTTCACCTGAAATCAAAATTTTGATGTGTTTGATCTCTGGATATGTTCTGTTTGTTCTTGGGTTTTAATTTTGTTTCAATTAATACGGATGGATCAAAGTTGATTTGCTATGTTTCAATCCTTACTCTGTGTCTGTTCTTTGATTTGTTTTCGCTTTTGATTATGTCTTTTTGTTGGATTATGGTCTGAATCATTTTTTTTGTTTATGGCTTTCTGTTGTCAGATAGAAGGATCAAAGTTCATTGAGCAAAGGTTCATCTAGCTCAGGAGTTCACTGCAAAATAAGGTTAGTGTTACTCTTAACTGGTTCTCCTTACTAGAATTGATTTAGGTTGTGGTTAGAATAGAACCGACTGTAATTAATGAGTTGGTTAGAGTTAGGGTATGGTTGTGTGATTAATAGAAGTGATGGATAGCTACAATTGATTAACGCTTAATGTGATGAAAGTAATAGATAAATGTCAACACGTTTTTGTTTGTTGGTTGTCATGAATGCATCCTCTCTTCATTCTCTGCCATCTATAAACACACTTTCCTCCTTCTCTTTCTTATCATCTCCTTCATCTTTCTACTCAACTTCTTCTTCTCGGTATGATTCCTAATCAAAGCCAGTCCTCTAGCTTTTTAAACTTACTAAACAGTCAACTCGCTAACAATGAATACCGAACTCAGTTTCTGAGTTTTTCACCTTCTCCAGACGTTGGAGGATCTGCTTCAAGTGCACAAACTGGTAAGGACCGTAAGCAAAGGTGCAAGTGGTCAACAGCTGAAGACATGGTCCTCATCAGTGCATGGTTGAACACCTCCAAGGATCCACTCGTTGGAAATTAGCAAAAGGCAGAAACCTTTTGGAAGAGGATTACGACTTACTATAACGCAAGTCCCAAGGTGGTTGGTTTGGCTTCAAGAGAGCAGACCCACTGTAAGAAAAGGTGGGGGAAGATAAATGAAGGTGTCTGCAAGTTTGTGGGGTCATTTGAAGCTGCAACAAAATAGAGGACCAGTGGCCAGAATGAAGATGACGTTTTGAAGGCTGCACATGAGATATTCTTAAACCATTACAAGGTGAAGTTCTCATTGGAACATGCGTGGAGGGAGCTTAGGAATGATCTGAAATGGTGTGGGACTCAAAGAAGTAGTCAACATAGCCCAGGTTCGAAAAGAAAGAGGGTGGGGGAAGAACAATCTTTTCAGTCATCAGCATCTATGCACAGTGTTAATGGGGATGATGAAGTAATGGATAGGCTTATTGGTGTTAAGGCTGCAAAGGCGAAGACTAAAAGACCAGTGGGAGAAGAAGTGAAGATTCCGCAAGGGATTAAGGATATGTGGGAGATGAGGACCAAGGACTTAGCTTTCAAGAATAAGCTTAGCAACAAGAAGCTGCTTGACAGTTTGATTGCAAAAAAAGAGCCACTTACTGAATTAAAAGTGGTGCTTAAGAACAAACAGATAACCGAAATGTTGTCAATGTAATCTTCTTTGTCTTGATGTGTTATATAAGTAGTTGATGTGTAATATAAGTATTTCATGTGTGTTATAAGTAGTATTTCTGATCAATGTTATCAATCTTGTGTTTATGTTATCAGTCTTTGTGATCAATGTTCTAATGCGTTTCTGTTTTGTTTTTTTTTGGTTTTTCAGGGGAACAAGTCACACACGACCAGCAATGGAAGCAAGAAAGTCGATTGTTTGTTGTCTCTCAGCGAGAGGTATGATACCACAACCTCTTCCACAAGAAGACACGGATGATGATGTTGCGGATGTCACACCAAGTTAAGTAGAAGTAGTGGAGATATCAGATGAAGAAGAAGCTGATATGGTGGAGTTATCAAGCGAAGAATACATGAGAAATGTGGGCTATTTGACTAGGGTGGGGGAATCGGAAGATGACCTTGAACCTGAGTTCAGAAGGCTGCTGCAAAGGATGCATGAGGAAGAGAAGAAGCTGAGAGAGGAGAATTTCAAAGCCATGAAGTCGGGAATCAAGCTAGAAGAAGGACAATCCTCTAAGGTTGATGGTAAGAAGAGGAAGAGAAGAAGCTGAGAGAGGAGAAGTTCAAAGCCATGAAGTCGGGAATCAAGCTAGAAGAAGGACAATCCTCTAAGGTTGATGGTAAGAAGAGGAAGAGAAGAAGCTGAGAGAGGAGGTCATGGACTGTGGTGTTGTGTCACGGGTCATGTGTGTTTGTGTTTTGTCTTTGTATTCTTTGTGTTCTAGTGTCACGAATGTTTATAGTCAGGTCACAAGACATGTATGTTTGTATGTTTTCTCTTTGTGTTATTGTGTCACGGATGCTATGTCAGGTCACAAGACTTATGTAGACATGTTTAATAATTTGTCTTCTATGTTTGTATTATTGGTTTTCTTTTATAAATTAAGGCAAAATTTTTATTTTTGAGAACACAACTCTTCATCTCTTCTTCCTCTCTCAACAAACACAACTCTTTATTCTCAGTTTGGATTCGAGAAACATTTGATCAAATAAAACATTAGATCAATTAAAACATTCCCCACAATTCTTTCCTCTATTCTCTTGTTCCAAACATTTTTAAAAAATAAGTTTTTCCTTTCCATATGGCATCTTCTTCTCAAAATCCGTTTGATGC
>NC_027752.1:6085023-6092935 GCF_000695525.1 Brassica oleracea var. oleracea
CGTTTATGGAATGATTATTTCAGTGAAACTCCAACGTATCCCGCAAATATGTTCCGGCGACGATTTAGAATGAACAGGCCGTTGTTTATGCATATTGTTGAACGACTCTCCAATGAAGTTGAATTCTTTCAACAAAAGACGGATGCTCTCGGAAGGCTTAGTCTCTCTCCACTTCAGAAGTGTACATCAGCCATTTGTGTCTTGGCATATGGGACTGCGGCTGATGCTGTTGACGAATACCTCCGACTCGGTGAAACTATTACACGGTCATGTGTGGAACATTTTGTGGAAAGCATAATATATTTATCCGGCGAGGAGTACCTAAGAAGACCAACACCGGCTGATCTTCAACGTCTACTTTATATTGGTGGGCAACGAGGCTTTCCCGGGATGATAGGGAGCATCGATTGTATGCATTGGGAGTGGAAGAATTGTCCCACCTCTTGGAAAGTTCAATATACACGTGGTTCGGAAAAAACCACAATCGTTTTAGAGGCGGTTGCATCGTATGATCTATAGATATGACATGCGTTTTTTGGACCTCCAGGTACCTTAAACGATATCAATGTTCTTGATCGCTCACCTGTTTTTGATGACATAATAAAAGGTCAAGCTCTGCAAGTCACCTTCTATGTAAATGGAAGAGAGTAACATATGACTTACTATCTCACCGACGGTATTTATCCGAAATGAGCAACTTTTATCCAATCAATTTCAATACTACAAGGGCCAAAAGCGGTTTTATTTGCTCAACACCAAGAAGCTGTCCGAAAAAATGTCGAGCGTGCTTTTGGAGTCTTGCAAGCTTGCTTTGTCATTGTTAAAAATCCAGCACTTTTTGGGATAAACGAAAAATTGGGAAGATAATTAGAGCATGTATCATACTCCATAACATGATAGTAGAAGACGAACGAGATGGATACACTCAATATGATGTTTCAGAGTTCCAACAAGGAGAAGACACCGGAAGTTCACATGTCGATCTCACATTCTCTACTGATATCCCTACAAATATCGGCAATATGATGGGTGTTCGAACTAGAATTCGTGATAAACACATGCATGAACAACTCAAAGCTGATTTGGTTGAACATGTATGGCGTAAATTCGGACGTGGTCAGGACAACAACTAAGCTTGTATGTTTCTTTCAAATGATTCTCGTTTATTTTACTAATCGTAGTTTTAATGTTCTTTTTAATAATTAATGTTTAAAATGTTTTATTTTAATATGTTATATATTTTTTTTTGACAGCAAGACATTCACAGACTCATATTGACTCTGTAAACCAAATCGGCAACTCCGCATCCATATGAACGACGAAAGACGGTTGTTTCCTAGCACTACGTGCCAAGCTATCCGCCCTTTGGTTCTCCGTTCGGGGAACATGGATGATGTCTGAGTTGAAGAAGCTTCTTCGTAAAAGCTTGATATCTTCCAGATAGGTTTCAAATGCTGGCAATTCTTCTGGTTCTGAAACCATCTTCACCAATTGAAAACAATCCGTTGCAAACGTAACCTGAAACTGTCTTAGCTTCTTCATACATTCCATTGCCCAAATCAATGCCTCCACCTCCGAATGAAGAGGTGACAGACACGCCCTTATATTCTTTGCTCCTAATAAACCATCAAAACCTGGTAAGGTACTATACCATCATTGTCCCGAAAATAGTTCATTCTCTTTCCACAAACCATCTATAAAACACCAGCGTCCTATAGTTTCTAATGTAGGTCGGGCCTGTACTTGCCTCTCCCTTTGTTGATCAGTGTTAACCTGTGCTTCAGCCCAAATTTATATTTAATAAATAAATTTTATCTTTAAAAATATTTTAGTTTAATATTTTTTTTTCTTAAGAACCCAAAAATAAAAACTCCATTGGACCTAACAAATTAAGTGTCTCTTAAGTACAACCTCTTAACTATTATTAATTACTAAAAAATCATTAAGAATCTAGATTAACCTTTTAGGGCTAATGGTGTTCTTATACGCATAGAAGATGTTTAAAGTTAATAATATTAATTGAAGTATTTAATTTTATCATTATTCAACTGTTGAAAGTTAATAATATTAATTGCTTGTTAAAATTAAAAATGAAATAGATAAATCAATAGAATTTTTTTTTTGATATAATCAGAAAATAGTGATGGATGGTGTTGTTGTTGAGGATATAACTGATCACCTTCCATCACGGTCTACAACACTATATAACGTCAATCCGATCTTGGCTACAAATGTTCTTCTCAGTAGTTTTTATTCATAAGAAAAGATCAGCGAATCAATGTGCTGAATGTTAGCCAAGCGAGCTTGTTGCTCTCCATTGCAATGGTCCAGTGGAGTTTCTTTTATTCATGCCCTACTTTCATGCAACAACTTGTTTTTTTTTTTTGTTGTTGTGCAACTCATGCAACAACTTGTAATTACATGATACTGATTTATATATAATGAAGACTTAAAAAACAAAGAAATCAGAAAATAGTACGCGTTCAAATAAGACGTGAAGACGAACAGTGCACATAAGATCCTGGAACTTTATGACACAGGCGTCATTGTTTAGTTATGCTTATGCATATCTCGTTCATATACATATAGGAATCTCGCCTTTTTTCTGGCTCTTAAGATTCATTTTCCTTGTTTGTAGTTGATGTGTTTTCTGCATGTAAACGATTCCTTCAATTTATCCACTATTTGGAAAGTTGAATATAAAGGAATCTGTTTTGTTCTTTTCACTGTCCTTTTTGAGAAAGCAAAGAACCAAAAAGCCAGAGAGGGGAAAAGAATAAAAAAAGTGTTCTTTACTTTACCTACACAGCTTTATGATCCAAATATGAAACTTGCATGCAAAGCAATAATCTCAAAAAACCCTTAAAAAACCCAAAACCCTCGAACAAATCTATCTAACCAAACTCCCTCAAGTTCTCCCACCATATTTTAGATTGAATATGGATAGCTTGATCAAGCAAACAAGGTAAATCACTAAATATCGAAATTCATCTTTTCATTCAACTACACAAACATACATATATTGGTGTAAGCGATTTTGTTATATTATCTCAGGAGGAGGCATCCAACTTCCCAGGGCAAAACTGTTGAGGTTGGTAGCTCCACTAGAGAGAAGAAAGTGCCAGCAAGGAGGTCTGTTTCATTCAAAGAAGGTGCCACAAACTTTTGATATGTTGTTCTTGTTAGACTAATTTTTGATGCGTGATTAATTTTTTAACTTAGGGCTTATATCATAATATTATGTGTGCTGGTAGATAAGAAGAAGCCTTCAAGCTGGTTACAAAAGCAGTTCATGAGGCAAATGAGCGACCAAGGCTATGACCCGATCAGCGAGATGGACCACGCAGCTGCAGTTGCAGCCACTGCTTATGCCATAACCACTTTTGAAGAAACTTGGCTAGAGAGTTATCATGTAAGGGTTTCTAACCAAGACTTTTTGCTATAGTTAATTAGAGTTACCATTTTTCTAGTAATTTGAGTTTAAATAAAACAGACTGGTCTCGAACGTGGAGCTTCCTTGTCAAGGAGCAAGAGTAGAAGAGAGTCGCCTTTTGAAGAACCAAGAAGCTTATCAAGAAGATTCTCAGGTAACATTACAGAACAACTTAAAACATTGTTATTCAACTGAAAATATTTGATTGGATGTTAAAAATATAAATTTACATGTTATGCTTCTGTTGATGATATAGGACAACTTTCACTTAAGGAACCAGAGTTAAATGGAGACCACACCAGACGAAGTAGGGATTCAAGGGAGAAACGTGAGAGACAAAGAAAACCGCGGGTTTCTGAACCGCCAGCTCCAGTGCGGAAACAACCATCAGCCAGGACACGATCAGAACGTCATGCTCCACCACCACCACCCCCTCCTCCTCCTCTACCGCCTCCGCCTCTGCGGCTTCCACCTATGGGAGTCAAAACGCAGAGCTCAGGCCATACTAGTCGAAAAGATGACGCTACAGCAGATGGTTGGGAAAAAGCTGAACTAGGTAAGATCAAAGAAAGGTAAGTCTCAGTACACACACAAGAATGAATTTATATATGAGTTGTTATTACATTAACATAATGTATTACACAAGCAGGTACGAGAAGTTAAACAGAAAGATTGATTTGTGGGAAGCCAAGAAGAGGGACAAAGCTAGAAAGAAGCTGGACAAATCTGAGGTTGATTATACGATTTGCCTTTTTCTTTAATCTAGTCTCATGATCATGATATTTTGAGAAGTTTTTTCTCTCTAACCGTTTGGTGCGTGAACAACAGAGCGAACAAGAACAGAGGAGGAAGAGAGGTTTGCAGAGATTTAGAGATGACATGGAATACATCGAACAGATTGCAGCCGGGGCGAGAGCTCAGGCAGAGAAAGAAAGACAGACCGGAGAGCTCAAGGTGAAGGAGAAAGCAGGAATCGTCCGTAGTACCGGTAAAATTCCTGGAAAAGCATGTTTCTGTTTCTAAGACCAAAACAGAGGATCTCAGATATTTGTAGCTATTGTGAGTGTATGTTTGAAAGAGAAATTTATTCCAAATTGATGACTCTGTAACTTAATATTTTACTATCATAGTTCTGAATATAAATTTATAGAAGTTTTACTGTACAATTATTCCCAATTATCACATGAAAGGAGTTTGGGATGGTGAATGTTGGTTACTTGTAGTAGTTACAGTTGAAGGACAACGTTGTCTCCTCGGCCCTCTTGTCATGTTACCCCAACGAGGGACAAGGAGCAGGAACCGGGTAATAGACCACCGTCTCGGTCTTCCTCTTGGTCTGCCTCTTGAACAGGTTGGAGTCAAGGAGCTTCCCGTTGCTCTCATGAACCCATCAAACATCTGAACGTCTTCTGTTACTTCTTGTTTAGAAAGAGACACAAGTCCAGGGAGAATGTCTCTTTGGAAGTCTCGTCTCTGCTGTTTGCCTTTTCTAGCGTTTCCTCTTCTTGGTCTTTGGTGGCTCGGGACAATCGTTGTGGTTCCTGAGGTTTCCTCCAATTTGAGGTCTTCAGGGACTAATGGCGAGGGTCATTGACTCGAAGTAATCTATCTCCTCGATAAAACACGCTTGATTCCTCAAGATAGAAGCGAGCTTTTGGTCCAGATTAATTCTCTCTGAGAGTATCTACTGTTTCTGCAAACCAGTGAATGATGATTGTTTCTGATGAAGTAACAACTTCAATCTCTCTATCTAGGCAAGCTGAAGACATGGCAATTATTGTTTCTGCTGCTATTTGTTCAAGAGTTCTTTCTTCAGTTGGGGTATCTTCTGAAGTAGAGACATCATCTTCTTCTGGCTAATGTCAGTAAACAATATCATCAAGATTTTGTATGCTTCTGATTTTGAGATCTAATCTTTCTGAAGGGACTCCAAAACGCTTTAAGATGTGAACAAGTAGCTGCATGGAGTACATGTTTAGTTATTGCACGTAAGGGATGACAACAAAAATGAATAAGAAAGTGTTGTACGCACTAAATTTGTTACAAATGTTCTTTATGTGTCTGAAGTCTTCCCACCCATAGTATCAAATGTAGAACTGGATGCTTCGAAGAGCTTGAACCAGGCTAGTTCAAAAAGAAATCAGGCAATGTTACAGTTCAAGACAGCTACTACTATAGGTATTTACAACATTTTTTCTCTTTCTTCAACGAGCTTATTCAATCTATGGGGTAGATCGACGAACCTAGCCTGCAAAAGTGGAAAACATCATAGTAGATATCCTATGAATATAATAATTTTCAGATAATTACGTAACATTTTATTTTAACATGTAGTTTATCTATTAATCACGTAATCATATGGTATTAATATGTGTATATAACTTATCTCTAGAGAATCAATATGTATGAATAGGCTTTTATTTGACAGCCCATTAACATATAAAATGGGCCTTGAAAACAGAATGTCAGCTGTCATCTATGGACTCGTTTCAAACAACGTGGAGTAGCTGTGGCCTTGTCCCTCTTGCCTCTTCTTCACTCCAGGTTTATCGTACAATTACAAGACCGACGCCTCTGTAAAAAAGGGTAAGACCTAAACTGAAACCGAATAAATAGATATCAGTCTGGTACAATTTTTGTTTTCTTCTCGTTGAGGTTAAAACTCTAATATTTATTTTAATTTTTTTTTCTCAAATTATTACTTTTACTTCCAGTTTTATTGACCATGACACGTAAAAGTTTCATATCAAAATTTTATATCCGATTTAAAATCTAATAAAAAATGTAAAAACTTTAGTTTCTTATGAAAATACTGAAATATACATTTATTTTAATTTTAATTTTAACAAACTATATATCCTTAACCAAATACAAAGACTTATTATTGGGTTCAGCCCCTAAGGTGAACCTCTAGGTTCACCAACCAATAGGATTGTATTATTTTATATTCGATATCTTTTAAAAAAAAACAAAATATTGTTAAATTATATTATTTTTTTTAAATTAAAAGGTAAAAAGAAATAAATAAAAAATAGTAGTAATTACAAAAAAATATATATATTTTTAACGTCATCAGCAAAACATTAAACCCTAAATCATAATCCCTAAACCCTAAATCCTAAACCCTAAACCTTTGGGTAAACCCTAAACTCTAGGATAAATCTTAAACTCTAGGATAAATCTTAAACTCTAAATCAAAATCAATAAACACTAAAACACTCAAGGGTTTAGGGTTTAGGATTTAGGGTTTAAAGTTTTAGGGTTTAGTGTTTTTATTTAGAGTTTAGGATTTACCCAAGGGTTTAGAGTTTACCGAAGGGTTTAGGGTTTACCCAAGGGTTTAGGTTTACCCAAGGGTTTAGGGTTTAGGGTTTAGGGATTAGGATTTAGTGTTTTGCTGACGACGTTAAAATTTTTTTTTTAATTCTTTTTTTCTGTAGCTGCTATTTTTTTCACTTTTTTATTTTAAAAACATAATATAACTTGATAATATTTTGTTTCCTTTTTTAAAAGATATCGAATTTGAAATAATGAAATCTTATTGGCTGGTGAACCTAGAGGTTCACGCTAGGAAGTGAACCCAAGAATAACTCAAATACAAATCATACAATATATACCGTTACGGGGGTGTATTCAATTTGGAGTTTGAGCTGATTTGTATTAAAATGACAAATTCACTGTTATTTAAATATGAATTTAAAAAAGTACTTTGAAATCCAGTGTTATTGAACTTGTCAGTTTATAAAACACTCTGAAATCCACTGTTATCGAACAAAATTTAAGTTAGAGATTTTAAAGTGCTTTAAGTTTTTCTAGAGTGTACGAGAGGAATTTTTTAGTTATAAAAATCCCCCTATATATTAAAAGAGAAGTCACTTTAGTGAAGTCTGGTGACGTGTCGTTCATAGGTGAAGTTTCAAAAAAATTGTTATAATTTGATTGGTCGATTGTTTTTAATTTTTATTTATTTAAATTAGATCTAAAAATTTAAAGTAAGTCTAAAAACATTTAACATCACTTGCCATATAATCTAAAGAATATTACAAATAACAATTTATGGCAACTAATTCTTGAAATTATAGAAAGATGAATAATGTTTTATTTATTACTTTTAATATTTATAAACTATAAAATATAATGAATGAATTTTTATATAAGATAATTACAATAGTTTTATACTCTACTTGATGAATTGTATTCGAATATAATTATATAATAACTATTTTAAATATTACAAAATCCAAACATGTCTATTAATATGATTTTTAAATTATTTATCGTTGTTTACAGAATAAATTTATCAGAAATTTAAAATTATTTATATAATGTTATAAATTATTTATAAAAATATAAATCCTACTATATATTGATTGAGAAGTCACATAAGTGATTTTTTATTACGTGTTGATCATAAATTAACTCTTCAAATTGTTATAATTTGATTGACCGATGATTTTTAATTTTATTTATTATAATTAT
>NC_027752.1:6093758-6094295 GCF_000695525.1 Brassica oleracea var. oleracea
TGATGTTTTAAGATTAGTGTTAAATGTGATCGTTTGAAGCATAATGCATTCTCAGAACACACCTCCATGATAAACACTTCTATGTAAATTGTGTCAATTATGTTAGTAATTTTGCATCTGAGTATTGCGACTGATGTTCCAAGAGAGAAAGCGTATCATCTCAAACTGAGATTGTTGGGAAAGGTAGGTTTATAGATGTAATTGGATAACTGACATCTAAAGGATACATTTTATTAGATAGTACTAAGCAGTCTTTTTAAACCTTTTGAACTCTAACTTTTTGAACTAACAGAATAATCATGCTTAACCTATAAGCAGTTCAAAGAGTTATGTATCTAAAGGATACGCTTTATCAGATATAAATGATTCGTTTTATTAGATAGTACCAAGCAGTCTTTTTAAACCTTTTGAACTCTAACTTTTTGAACTAACAGAATAATCATGCTTAACCTATAAGCAGTTCAAAGAGTTATGTATCTAAAGGATACGCTTTATCAGATATAAATGATTCGTTTTATTAGATAGTACCAAGCAGTC
>NC_027752.1:6094351-6102186 GCF_000695525.1 Brassica oleracea var. oleracea
ATATGAAGTAATATCAACCAAAATTAAGAAAAGTCTTTTAAAAGCAGAGATAATCATATGGGCCTCTCTTGAACATGGCAAACAACCAACAGTTTTGCCAGACCCGAATTTCTTAAACATGTTTTCTACTTTCTTTTTTTTTTATTTAGTTTCACCTGATGAGAAGTTTGAAACACAAACTCTTATATTATTTGTGTTGTGTAATGGTGCAGAGGTTTCAATGAGACCGGCATATCCTTCTTCCAAAAAAGTAAAGGACTATGACAAGCTTGAAGCTGAAGTGAAGAAGAATAGAAGGATGATAAGCTTGAAGGAGACGCTGCTTTGAACAAGTTCTTCCGTGAGTTATATTTGAATTATGATGAGGATATGAGGAGTGCTAGAGCAAATCATTTGTGAGTATCTATCTATCTATATTCCTATTTAGTCTTTCTTCTCTCATGGAGATTACAATGTTTTTGGCATTTTGATTGACTCTTTTGTAGTTTTGCACAATCAACAGGTGGAATCTAATGGGACAGTGCTTTCAATAGACTGGAAAGATGTTGGTGCTAAGAAAATCGAGTGCACTCTTCATGATGATCTGGCGCTCAAGACATGGGAAATATGATCTTATATGATGTATGAGTTTTACCTTAATCTAGACAGAACTCGAAGCCTTGGTCTTAAGGTCTGGTTTCTCTACTTTATGGACTTAAGGTACTTTGTATTTTCCATAACTCATATTGTTTATACGAAACACTGAAATTTTTAATCTAAACGTTCTAATGTATTCTTTGTTCATATGAACATAATATGAATATCAATATGTAACATCGAATCTTTCATATTAACCACATACATGTAACATAACTATTATATAGTTGTAAATATGTAATTATTAATTTAATATTAATGTTAATGCCCGCACATGCGTGCGGACGGGCCACCTAGTAAAAATTTAAATCTCATGTTTTTATATGGGATTCTAGAGTTATTTAACAAAAATCACACCAAATCTTAGATTCTTCTACGATCATTTGAAAACTCATTAAAAATCAAATCACTTCAAATTTTAGATTCAATACACCCCTTTAAAACATTTCCAAACGTATTGCTTACATTTAATTTATCAAAAAAAAAAAAACATTTCCAAACGTATAGAGATTCTTTTACATATATGCATCGTAGACTTTACTATACTTGCGAGAAGACAAAAGCTTTAATCTCTAAAGCACCAAATTCAGAGCAATCAAGCTTTAAATTTTGTTTTGAAGCCACAGCTCCAGAAATAACCTACAGCTGTACAAGTGCTCTGCAGAGCCAAATATCCAAAGCAAATTTTTAGTGCTTTCATAAAATTCTACAGCAATAAAATTTAAAGCCAGAGTAAAAAATCTACAGATTTTTTTCTACAGCAAAAATTTTAAAGCTATAACCATTACCAATCGGACTCGTACTTGCGGGAAGACAAAAGCTTTTAATCTCTTTATGTTTCCAGATCTGTTTTGATGGAACATAAAATAGATTAAAAACTAGAAATCTCCATTAAAAAAACTAAAATAAAGACGGCAAAAAAAAAAGCGAAGTGAAACACGACACGGATTCACACAGACAGATATATACAAAAAGGATATTTTGTTTTCATTATTGGGTTGTTGTGTTCTCTCTCTTTTTACGATGTCGGAGAAAGAAGAACGTCCGTCGACTTCCAACAAGTCCACCGGACCTCCGTCGCGACCGACCTTATCTCTCCCTCCACGGCCCTGTAGTGAGATGTTCTTCAGCGGCGGAGTTGGATTCAGCCCTGGTCCGATGACTCTGGTCTCGAACATGTTCCCCGATTCCGATGAGTTTAGGTCTTTCTCTCAGCTCCTTTCCGGAGTCATGCCTTCTCCAGCAGCTGCATCTTCTGCAGCTAGTGAAGAAGGGAATAACAGCTCGAGCGGTGGTGATGTTGACCCGAGATTCAAGCAGAGCAGACCCACCGGTTTGATGATTTCGCAGTCTCCGTCGACGATGTTCGCCGTAACGCCAGGGCTGAGTCCGGCGATGCGGCTGGATTCACCGAGCTTCTTGGGTCTTTTCTCTCCCCTTCAGGTTTTAAGATCAAAGTTTCTCTATCTTCTTTTTTTTTTTTTTAATTTGGGAGTTAAAAGTTTAAAAATCTATTTATGGAAACTGAAAGTTTAGGGCTTTCTGTATTGAGCTGTTTCTTGTTTTTTTTTTTTGCTTGGTTGGCTCTGCTCATGATTAAAGAACCTTTTTTTTGTTAGCAAAATCTAGGTAGATTCCATTTCCGACAGATCACAAACTTGTTGTAACCATTTGGTTGGGAGATAAAACATTCAAAATTGGAGAAATCAGATTATAGTTGTGTTGAAAAGGTATATGAACTTTCAAAGAAAGAAAGAAAGAAAGATACTTGTGGATCAAACACTCTTCAAGATTTGGGCTTTCTCTCTAGGTTTATATATCATAAAACTCCTAATGTCTTTATTACCTGATGATATGCTTTGATTCTGGTAGAATCTGTAAATGGTTGCTTTAGGAAAGGCCTGTGCTTATTCTCTTTTAGCAACTAGCTGGTTTCTATTTCTCTGCTTCTCCTTTGTCTATAACCGGAAAATGCAACAATTGTGCAGGGGTCATATGGAATGACACATCAGCAAGCTCTAGCACAAGTCACAGCACAAGCAGTTCAAGCCAATGCTAATATGCAACCACAAACCGAGTACCCTCCTTCCTCTCATGCTTCATCTGTTCAACCTCAGAACCCCACCACAGCTCCAAGAGAAACCTCGGATACAACCATCATCGAGCACAGGTCACAGCAGCCTCTAAATGTTGACAAACCAGCTGATGATGGCTATAACTGGAGAAAGTACGGACAAAAGCAAGTTAAAGGCAGCGAGTTTCCTCGAAGCTATTACAAGTGCACGAATCCAGGGTGTCCTGTTAAGAAGAAGGTTGAGAGGTCTCTCGATGGACAAGTAACGGAGATCATCTACAAAGGTCATCACAATCATGAACCTCCTCAAAACACTAGGCGAGGCAACAGAGATAGCACAGCTAATCTAAATGGGAGTTCGGTTAATAACAAAACTACGAGGGAACAACATGAAGCAGCAGCAAGTCAAGCTACGACAGAGCAAATGTCTGAGGCAAGTGACAGTGAAGAAGTTGGTAATGGAGAAACTGGTGTGAGGAAGAAAGCTGAAGACGAGCCTGATGCCAAGAGAAGGTATAGAGTTATAACCTTTGATGATTGATTGATAATTTGGTTTCTGATGAGAGAGATATTTGGAATGTGCAGAAGTACAGAAGTTCGAGTTTCAGAACCAGCTGCTGCTGCTGCTGTTGCTGCTGCTTCACATAGAACTGTGACAGAGCCTAGGATCATTGTCCAAACGACAAGTGAAGTTGATCTATTAGATGATGGATACAGGTGGCGTAAATATGGACAGAAGGTTGTCAAAGGGAATCCTTATCCGAGGTAAATACACAAAAAACATTAGTTTATTTCTTGAGACGTTCCTGTTAATGTTCTCTCTTTTTTTTGATCTACAGGAGTTACTACAAGTGCACAACACAGGGATGTGGAGTGAGGAAACATGTGGAGAGAGCAGCAACAGATCCAAAAGCTGTAGTAACAACATATGAAGGGAAACATAACCATGACCTTCCTGCATCTAAATCAAGCAGTCATGCCGCTGCAGCTGCGGCACAGTTAAGGCCAGAAAATCGTTTGGCTAACTTGAATCAGCAGCAGCAGCCGGTTGCGCGTCTAAGGCTGAAAGAAGAGCAAATAATTTAAGAGAAGAAAACTCTCTCTATCAACTCAAATTCCACTCTGATCCTTTTTCTCTTGACAAAGCTTTCAACTTTGATGGAATCTTTTGGTTGAAGTTGAACAGGTAACTAAACTATATATATACACTTGTCTAAGAGAAATCTAGCAGTTTACAGGAAAGGAAAGAGTTCATCAGAAGGGGTTGTAAACCTTAAAGCTTTGTAGGTTTTTAAGATGTCTGTTGACTTATGTGAATTCATTTGTACATGAGGAAGAATACTACAGGGAGGGGATTGTGATGTATCTCTGTGTTATTGTTTCAGGGGATAGGTTATAACATTATGTGTGTGAATTTATCTGTTGTAATATTTCGTTTGTTTATTTTTATGTTATTACATTATTGACCCAAACTTTGCTTTATTTTGTTGGTTTCTCTAAGTCTTTGCTTTGTTCCACTGTACAAAAATAGTTTTCTTTCATAAGAATAATAAATTTCTGAGCAAATCTTTGTTTCTATGGTTTTCACAAAAAGACATTGATTTTCTTTTCCTTTTTTGCTTTTCGTCTTTTCAATACAAATACATGAAAATGTTCTCTGTTTATGCTTTTGTCTCTTTGCTTCCTCCATTGATTTGATTGATTGAGTAATCATTTTCTCGTTTGAAACTCATGATTGTTTGTTAGTTAAAAGCGTTGGAATCTGTCCGTGATTCACGAAATCAATCTTGTTCAGCCTGACACAACACAGTACTTGCTCTGGAAGTTCCTCTGGTGTTTGCGCCTATGTCAGAAAAAGAACAAAAATGTTTTTACTTAAAGCAGCACTCCAAAAACAAAAAAACAAAAAGAACTACCAACCAAAAGCTTTGGGAGATTATTCCAAGTACCTGAATGGTTAAACCAAGATCAAGGATCCCATTCTTGATCCTATCCCTGAAAGATTCGAGTCCTTTCCTTGAAATGTAACTGAACCTGTGTATGTCTAGATCAATCTCAAAGTAGTTTGGTCCCTGTGTCCAAATGATCAACACATAACATTAGTACAAAGACCTGATAAATGAAATCTACTGAAAACTAAAAGAAAGATCTGCAATCTAACCCTAAAGAAATCATGTTGTGGACGAGAAAGAACCGGTCTATCATTGTAAGCTGTGATGAGTTTTCTCTCGGTAGAACATAGCTGAAGATCCTCAGGATTAACCAAACCGGCCATGATCTTCAACCTCTCTCTGAATGGAACTGTTGATTCTCTTGTGAATCCTTTGACCTTCTCCATCTCATCATCCATAAACCTCTGCAAAAGAATCAAAATAAATCTTTAGAACCTCTCTTTACATAAACAAAAAAAGAAGAAGACTGAATCCATCATTATAATACCTTGATAGTTTCTTGAAAGTGAGATGAGATTTCTTTGTCATAATTCTCATTCAGTTTGAAGTATAAAACTAAGCTAAGTCCTTCACCATCATAGTCACCAAACATGGAGGTTTGATACATTGGAAGCTGGATGTTCACTATCAAGAGATTGGGGACATCACTGATTCCTGATGATGCAGGTTTCAAACTAGGGAGCTCAATGTGCTGAGCAATGTGGTTTATCTTCTTAGGACACGCGAAAAGATCGACTCCAATTGGTGTGTAAGGACTACAATCTGGTGCTGGACTCTTTTGTTTGTCTCTGCAAATGATATAAACAATACATTTAGATTGATAAAAAAAAAAAAGCTGTTTGTCCACTTTCTTGAATCCTAACCTGAAGAAGTTCAATCCACGGAGCTTAAAACTCGACGGAGAAAGTTCTAACCAGCTTCCTTGATTTGTCAGCTTCTCTCCCAAAGAACGTTGAATTACAGAACCGGCTTTTGGTCGGTACAGGAGCTTCTCACCTGAAGCTGTTACACAGTTTAAAAGACATAAGAAACGTTCAAAAAACATTTAAACTTATAAAAGAGACTTTAGTTCTTTTTTTCTTTTTCTTACAGAAGTCAGATGATGCTGATTTGCTATCAATAGAAGTTCTTCGGACAGAGACCATAACAACTTTTGATGATGTCTTCCTGTGATCTTGATGATCTTCACAAGTAGTAGTCTTGTAAGTTTCATGATGAGACTCATCAGCCACTTGGTTTCTCTTTATGCTAACTTCATTCTTGCTTGAGAATGTTTCAGCTTTGTTTCCATCTATTGTCAGGTAACTTCCGACGTAGAATTCTTCATACTGAATCACCTGTCCCATTGCAGAAGCATTTGCATCTGCAAAAAAAAAATATAAATGTTAATAATTCACAAACTAATAATAATGTCATAGATTGTATCAAAAGCTTTGATGTTTACCTTCGAAAACACTACTATTTGATCCATCATCAGAATCAGAGTCAATGTAACTAAAGGAATCATACCAAGCTTCCTCATGTGACACTCCTGTAAATGAAATAAAACTAATCAGAATCAATAAAAATATAATTCAAGATCTTAAGAGGTTTTTTTTTGTTTTAAAGATGTTTCTTACGGTTTCCATCGATTTGGCTGCTGCAGTTCCATTGAAGCTGTGTCATATGGAAGTTAGCATTAGACATCTCAGCTCTCTTACACATCATCTTGGCTGTACCTTTTTCGAAATCAAGATGAACAAAATCCCTGACGCTCGCATTGCTCATGCGTTTCATAGGAACATCTGGCATCGAAGCCGAGATTCTGGACCTGCATTGGGAAGATCTGCCGCCATGTTTGTTATGCTTCTTCTGTTGAAGCTTGTTGCTGAGTTTTCTCTGTGAAGAAACGCAGCCACCCATTTTTTTTTTTGGAAGGGTTTCTACTACATTCACCAGCTAATAATAGCTGCAACAAATAAAAAAAAACCTGTTTCAAAACAATCAAGACATAAGGAAATGAAACCAAACAAATACATATGATCTTTTGACTGATTGAATCTTTTTACCTTCTATAATATTTGAGAGAGAGGTCACCTGTAAAAGCTTATGAAGACATAAGAGAGTGCATCAACGTTCATAACAATAGGATGTTGATTCATGTATCTTCAAGACCTTCACAAAAAAAAACAAAAAACAAAAAAAACTCAAATCAACATTTATATTTCTTTTAAGTAGCAGATGGTTTAAATAATATTTGACATCAAACACCAAAAATTGCAGCATTTGAAATTTGAACCGTGAAAGGTAAGAAAATCTTGAAACACACATAGTTAAGCATTGTTTTCAATCAAAACTCAAATCATAGCATAACGTGAAATAGAGAGGAAACAATAATTTAAATACCCATTTTAAAAACGTTCTTGTTGCAAATCAAGGAAACTAGCCAGAAGAGGAAGAAGAGGATCTTTGAAAAAAAATCCTCTGTTCGTCTCTCTCTTCTCTGTTTCTGCCTATCTCTGTTTTTCTGTCTTTTCTCGTCAATAAAAAGTACAACTTTTTAATCTCTTACTATAAATAAACGAGAGAGAGAGAGAAACTTTTTAAGAGAAAATTAAGAACCTAACCACCGCTGGTTCTCAAGAGCAACATTATCGCCAGGCCTTAACTGAGTCCTTAGGTATATTTGACCGAAATTTAAATAAAAAAACGGAAATTAGGGCAACACGGACCTTAATTAAGGTGTTTTCGACATGGTCCTTACTTCCACCTGGCAGCATGAGATTGGGTGCGGAAGTCGTGTAGGGCAAAGTCGCGTAGCGGTCTCCAAATCAGTTTTCTCCTTCACCCGATTCTCTCTCGACGGCGACGGCGAAACTTCTTGACAGCTTGTCCGGTGATTTCTCTCTCGACGGCAAAACCTCTCCGTTCGCTCACTCGAAACCGATCTATTCTCTCATCCAAACTTCTCCGTCGTTTCCAATCTAAACGGTATGTGTTCCTCTTCTGTTATGAGTTTAATTTTTTTTTTCCGTTATAAGATATAGAGAGGATGTCCTTGTTATTGTCGATCTACGAACTCCGCATAGATTGCATGTTAACTTGAAGTCCAGTAGTTGTTATTGTCAGATTGCATGTTAACTTGATGTTTTTTAGATTCGCTGATGATATGATTGGCGTCTGTTGTAGTTCGT
>NC_027752.1:6102693-6108893 GCF_000695525.1 Brassica oleracea var. oleracea
GAAACCAAAACCCCTTTAAATTTAATGAAATTGTAAACGAGACTTGATAGCTTTGTAGTTGTGTAATGTGTAATAACTTCTGATTAGACTTTGGTAGATAATGGTTAGGTGTTTGTAACTTATTACTTGTTACAGTTTCTCCTATTTAATCCCAACCATCATTCATTCTTTCATATAATCTCCCTAATCTTCTTTCTGTCCTCTAAAACCCGTAATCATTTCTCTATCTCCTTCTCTTCTCTGTTCATCTTGCTATGGATTCAAAGAATCCATATAGTCAGCGTTCAAGTTATGTGGGCCTTCTTAACAGTCAACAAGAAAACTTTCCTTAACAGTCAACCGAAAAACCAACTATTGTGTTGGAGGCAGTAGCTTCATATGACCTCTGGATATGACACACATTTTTTGGAGCTCCAAGTACAATGAACGATCTTAATATTCTTGATAGATCACCTGTATTTGATGACATTATTAACGGAATAGCTCTGGAAGTCAATTTTTATGTCAACGGAACGGAGTACCATTTGGCTTACTATCTATTTATCCGAAATGAGCGACTTTTATTCAATCTATCCGACTACCACAGGGTCCGAAAAATTCTTTATTTGCTAAAACTCAAGAAGCTGTGCGAAAAGATGTTGAGTGTGCATTTGGAGTCCTCCAAGCTAGATTTACCGTTGTAAAAAATCCATCTAATTTATGGGATAAAGAGAAAATAGCAAATATTATGAGAGCATGCATCATACTCTATAATATGATTGTGGAAGATGAACGAGATTCATTCACTCAGTATGATGTTTTCGAATTTCAACAAGGAGAAGATGTGGATCTTACATATTCCGTCAATATGGCTACAAATCTCGGGAATAAAATTGTTCTTCGAACAAAAGTTCGGAACAGACAAGCCCATCAGCAACTAAAAAATGATTTGATTGAAAATATATGAACTAAATTTGGACATCTTCCAAATAACATATAATTTATAAGTTTCTATGAATTGAATAAAATGTTTGTTTGCTTTAATATATGATGTTTGTAATTTTTTTTAGCAACTTTGTTATTTCCTTATGTTTTCAATTTTAATGTTATGTGTTTTATTTTAAACTTATCTTTTATATGTCATTACTTATTAAAAATAAACATTTAATTTACTAAGGAACAACAAAAAATCCTACCAATACTCTACAATTTTGGGATTTTTTCTTAGCTTTGTTTCTTACCATACAAATAATAATAAATTAACCTAAGGATTCAAAAATTAGTCCTTCCAATAATGTTGCTTTCGGAAGATGCATTTCAAAACCTTTTTCTCTCGTATCTATTTGCCTAAACTTGGGTGATCTAGCTTTGGCTTATGCCATTACCGCTAAACCCAATTCTTCTTTTCAAAACCATTTTTTTAGCGAAGGCTTTCACTCAACTTTTTCCTTCACTACTAATCCGTTTCCCCGTTTAATTCTCTCTCTCTATACTATTCGTATTTTGTATTTTCTTTTTGTCCGTTTTAGTGATATTTTATCACAGACAAAAGTAAATTTTGTTTTAAGGATTGATCCATGAACTACGCGCGCGGGTAAAAGAAGCAACGTTTTAATTACAGATGTGTTATTTTACAGCACGTGTCTCCATTTATGGAATACTACTACTTCTTAACCTCTTTTAGTATTTTTATGTCCTTTTCCTCGTCGATGTTAATAAATATTCACGTCCATTTATTGTTTTCCCGATCATCAATAAAATTGAAAACTTGATTCTTTTTTATTTGAAGGTCTGGTTGTTTTGACAAGAGAAGGCTGGAAAAAATGGTGACGGGTGTAAAATGTCTACAAGCTAAAATATATTCAATAAGTTCATCAAATTTAGAGAGTTTAATAAGACATAAGATATTTGTAAACTGTATCAAAAAATACTAATAGTTTCATATAGAAGCTTCTGATAGAAAATGTTTAATTATGATCGTCCAGAGATTTGAAATAACATTTTAAAAGAGATTCCTTGTGAAGTTCTCGAGGACCTCATGCTTAGTGTGAGAACCACATGCTTAGTGTTATAAGCTGCATTTTTATACGGTGATCCAAGGAAGATAATACAGAATCATCCTTTATGTCCAATTATTACGTTGATTCAGTGATAGAAAGTACTGTGTAGTTTTACAATGTCATTTTTCACTTATCTTGTGATTGTGTCATCCATACTAAGATTCTTTATATATCAAAGCCGTCCAAAATAAACTACTTTTCAAATATTCTATTATTGAGCTAGAAAGTGAATGAAACCATTTAAGTTAGTTCAAAGTCCTTTTCGTATGAGAGTAAATTAGTTTACGGATATATATTCTTATCATTCAATTTTGTTAAATAGTTTCAGTATTTTATTTTAATTTTATACTCTTTTGGTTGAAGCTGTTATTTGAAAGAGACTTCGCTGATTCTGTATGTTTGTGGAACAATTTCTTAATCAACTATATTTTTATATTATAAATACAACAAGTTGGTGGTTTCCTCGCTTCAAATTATGTTTAGAACTTCCAAAACTTTGACCAGTTCCACTTTGATTTATGCTATTACTCTTTCTTATTTGCTAATCGTTACAGCCATACAGATAAATTCCCGACTGTATTAAATAGTAAGATCAGCTACGAGTAAGCTTAAAATTGCATTTGCACATATTCTCTTGCATCCATTCCTTTTTAATATAGTACAAGTTCTTTTAGTTAATGATATTTTCAAGAAGACATAACAAAAGATTCTCCAATATATTTCAACTGTGCTATTCACGGCTCATATTATCTATCGCTGCTTTTTATTTTAAGACATTTAGCTACATACCCTCATTCTCTATCAGTATTAGCATAAAATAGTTGACAACAATAAATGAAAATAATAAAAAAAATTTCTTCGGCCTATAATTATATTTGAAAAAAGAAGCTTGATATTTATTTTTCTACATAGTTATGAGATCATTTATATATTATTATGAAAGCATGAAGAAACGCAACTAACATAAGATGGAATATATATATATATATATATATATATATATATATATATATTCTTTTTGGTAAAAAATCTACAACAATAATTCAAAGCCAAATAAATCAATTTCTTCCAATTTTAATAATATTTTTAGACTGCCTTATAGTTTATTACATAAACTATTTTCTTTACCTGGACTATGTATATTAAGAAACTGTAGAGTAGAAAAAAACTGAAGAGTATAATAATAACAAGAAAAACTCGACAGAAGCAAGGCATCCATTTTTCTCACCCAAAAAGATACAAATTAGGTAGATGGGATAACATTTACATAATGTCCATTTTAGGTGTGTTTTTTCCAAGCAACCATGTCTTATTTTATCATATAATAAACATTTACATAAATTTTAAATATTACTTTAGGACTGCCGAATTATTTAACAATTTTTTATTGACAACAAATTTTTGTATACCTTATTTTCCTCAAGTCTTAATTACTATTCTCTATAAAGTAGAATATCAAATAAGATCCGAAACAAAATGCGAAATATCAAATCAATGAAATATTATTTCAAATTTGATAAATTGATTGTCGAAATGCTAGTCACAATATTTTTATTTAAATTTTTTTTTTTACCCAATTTTTATAGAATTGCTAGTCCAACTTGCCATATCATTGCAATTGTTTTTTGCAAATTTATATGTTAACGTATTAGTGTAATATGAGTATACGTTGGTACTACAAGTATAACTGATTTACACTCTCTATTTCATATGTCAATATATATGATACATCTAAATATATTATACATATATATATATATATATATATATATATAATGTATAATTGCATTTAAAGATAAATTTTCACAGAGGGAGGGAACTCTTTGCCAACAATAGTGTTTGAAAGAGGAAAAATGAAACATTAATTGGAATCTTAAATTGTTACCGCTTTCAGTAATATCCAAAGGATAATCCACTCTTCTGATCTATTGTCCACCGGGTTCTAGCCCTCGACTCCGGTCGACGGGTCCGCTGCTCCCTCCGGTATGACCTCCTCTCTTATCATGAAACTTTCGCTATATGGACAGGTTACATGTTTAAGCAAACAACTTTCTAGAACTCTAGTTTCTAAGAACTTTCCAGCTTTGCGGAGAACCCTTATCTCTTTCAAGCAAGATCAAAATCTACAGCTACCACCATGGCTAGAAGACTAACCTCAGCAGAAAAAGGAAAAGGCTTAGCAAATAATGCATCACCACCAAGGAGAGGTAGGGTTAGTGTACCTGATTTTGATAACTCAGAGCTGATAAAGAAGCATGAGCTCACTCTTATAGGAAGAGTTACCAACCCCAAGCATCAGCGAATGTGGTCCCTTATTCCTTTCCTCTCAGACCTGTGGAAATGCAACTCAAGACCTATTGGTTCTGATCTGGGACAAGGAAGATTCCAGTTTCAATTTGCCTCAGCGGAAGATCTACAAAATGTCCTTGACAATAGGCCATATCATTTCGCCAAATGGATGCTCATCCTACAACAATGGGAACCTTCAGTCTCACCAAGATTCCCTTCTCAGATACCTTTTTGGGTCCAAGTTCAAGACTTACCTCTGCATCTTTGGAACGAGGCCATCCTTAGAAGCATTGCAGGTGATATTGGAACCTTTGAAAGTTGGGAAATTACTGCCTCCAAGGCAAGGTTCAGAGTACACATCAACGGCCTCCAACCCCTCGTTTTCAAGACTACTCTGGATTTCAAAAACGGTGATGAAGTCACCGTTGTTCTGGTCTATGAAAAGTTGGAAAAATTCTGCACAACATGCGAGAAACTTGATCATGAGTACAATGTCTGTCCACAAAATCCAGGTCAAAACCCACAGGAGACAGAACATCAAAACGATCTTAAAACTAAGGCGGAAGAAATGGCAGATTACCGTAAAAATAGATCCAACCAGCATGCACAACACCCCAACCAAAGGGAAATCTCTCGCCAAGCATCTGGGTTCATGGGGGATGCTAGAAGAGATGACTATGGAACTCGCTCACATTCCTACCGCGATAATGAAAATAAGACTCGTTACGTGGCAAGTAAGAGAGCACATACTAATGAATCTTATTCAAGATCTCTAAACTACTACCCCCGACACTCCAACTCTGCGCAAGTCTCAAACTATAGACAAATTGGATCTCGGTGGGTAGAAACTGGCAGACGAGCACACTACTCAGGCACATCTCACCCTTCTGAGACAAACGCCCTTAGCCAGAGTCAAAAGATACTGGATTTCTCCCGCGACGCAAATTCAGAACACCTTTCCTCCGCGCAAAGGCAGGAGAGACCGGTATCCCCTCAGCGTAGCACTCAATCCGACTATCAAAACACATCTAGAGTTCCGGTCCCTGAAGAAGCAATTAGAGAAGCTAGGGAGGAACTTCGCGAAGTAATGATCCAATATGTTAATGGAGCTGATCCTATAGAGAGCGCTGCCCGAAGAGAAAGAATGAGATATGCTGAGGAAAATGGAGAAACAGAACAAGTGATCATGAATATGGCTATTGAGGCTACTGTTTCTGCTGAAGGAGCTCGGAGAACCGCTGAGACCCAGACCATCGTAGAAAGAATCCCCGCGCTATCTAGGCTGGGGTCACTGCATGATCAAGATACAGTGGATGCGACTGAACCAGAGGGTGATAGAAGAATGACCTATGCGGAAAGAATCTCTGCGTTATCTAGGTTGGGAGCTACTCAAGAGCCGATTATCACTCCTGAGGCTGATACACCAAGAATAACAGTTAAAAAACGTCTAGGCAGACCCCCCCCTGAGTAGGAACCAACCTAAGCCCTTAGGAGTGAATACTGGTGTTAGCTCCAAGAAGAGAAAAGTCGCCCAAATCAAGATATCTCCAAAAAGAAGAAATGTTCCAACTTCATCTACTAGAGGTCCTGTTTCCAGTAGACCTACCAGTACTAGGAGAGGGGGCAGTGCAAACAATTCTCAGCCGACAATACAGATTATTCCGGGCATTGCAAAGAGGAAGGTGGATTTTCAGAATCTGTCCGCTCCAATTCCTTAAAGATTGTGAGCTGGAACTGTCGGGGGTTGGGGAATCCCCAGACAGTCCAGAGACTTGGAGAGATCCACAAGAAATTCTCTCCTGACATTACATTCCTCACAGAGACAAAGAACTCCAACGACTTTGTTCTCCGTAAATGTGCATCGTTGGCTTA
>NC_027752.1:6109372-6128178 GCF_000695525.1 Brassica oleracea var. oleracea
CCTTAGTACAACAAATATGGAAGAAAGCAGGAAAAAGGTCAGTTCAAACAAAAATTGGCATGGTGAGATCAGCGCTGGTTCAGTGGAACAAGGAACAACAAAGGAACAGCAAGCTACTCATTAACAAGTGGAAAGAGGAGCTTGAGAAAGCGATGACAAGTACCTCAAATGAGGATTCTCTGTTAAATAGGATAAACTCTGATCTTAAAGCGGCTTACCTTGCTGAGGAAGCTTTCTGGAAGCAGAGAAGCAGAAATTTGTGGCTGAGCCTAGGGGATAGAAACTCAGGATATTTTCATGCGGTAACTAAGGGGCGCAGAGCAATTAACAACCTCTCAGTCATGGAAAATGCAGAAGGGAACCCGGTATTTACAGAGAAGGAGATCACAGAAACGATAGTTGACTACTTCAAGAATCTGTTCATCTCCATACCGGGCCAAAGAAGACAGATAGTGAGAGAGGCGCTCACCAATAAAGTACCCCCTGAGATCAATCAAAAACTCATTACCATCCCACCAGCTTCTGAAATACATTTGGCGTTACTTGCTATTCATCTGGACAAAGCTCCTGGTCTGGATGGGTTCTCAGCAAGTTTCTTCCAAGCAAACTTGAGTACCGTTGGGCCAGACATTATAGCTGAAATTCAAGAGTTTTTCTCTTCCGGTGTAATGCCGAAATCACTTAATCACACCCTAGTCAGATTAATACCCAAGAATACTGAGGCCAAATCAGTTGGAGATTATAGACCAATTGCGCTATGCAATGTCTATTACAAAATAATCTCTAAACTATTGGCCAACAGGTTCAAAACGCTACTTCCTGACTTGGTTTCTGAAAACCAATCTGCTTTTGTCCAAGGAAGAGCTATAACTGACAACATCCTCATCTCCCACGAGGTCCTTCATTTCCTAAAAACGTCAACAGCTTCTAAACGGTGCTCCATGGCAGTGAAAACTGATATGAGTAAGGCGTACGATCGCTTAGAATGGGATTTCATTGAAGAAGTTATGATCCACCTTGGCTTCCACGTAATCTGGATTGAGTGGATCATGCAATGTGTCAAAACCGTCTCCTACTCTTTTTTAATCAATGAATCTGAGCAAGGATGGGTCAAACCAGAGAGGGGCATTAGGCAAGGAGATCCGCTGTCTCCCTATATTTTCATTCTGTGCAGCGAAGTGCTCTCGGGTTTATGCAGGAAAGCACAGGAGGATAAAAAGCTCCAAGGCATCAAAGTGGCCACAAACAGTCCAAGAGTGAACCACCTGTTGTTTGCTGATGACACACTCTTCTTCTGTAGAACCAACAAACGGAGTGTAGCAACTCTCCAAAGAATTCTGGCCAGGTACGAACAGGTCTCGGGACAGAAGATCAACCAGTTGAAGTCGGGTATTACCTTCTCACATAAGACCCCGCAGACAATCCGAGATAGAGTGCAAGCGGAACTTCAGATCGTGAATGAGGGGGGCTCTGGGAAATATTTAGGCCTACCTGAGCACTTTGGACGCAAGAAAAAGGATCTCTTCACCTCAATAGTTGATAAGATCAGACAACGAGCAAAAGGGTGGACTAACAGATTTTTATCCTCAGCGGGGAAGATGACTCTGTTGAAGAGTGTGCTATCTCCTATGCCTAACCACGCAATGCAAAGCTTTAAACTCCCACTATCCTTGTGCAAGAGGATCCAATCTGTTTTGACTCGATTTTGGTGGGACTCTAATACAGGAGAGAAAAAGATGGATTGGATCGCATGGGATACTATGATCAAATCAAAACAAGAGGGAGGGTTGGGTTTCAGGGATATCCAATGTTTCAACGATGCTCTACTAGCAAAGCTCAGTTGGCGCATGCTAGAATCCCCTTCATGTTTGCTTGCCCGGGTACTTAAAGGCAAATATTGTCACGATCAAGACTTCATGCAAGTATCAGCCCCTAGCTCCTGCTCACATGGGTGGAGAGGAATACTGATAGGGAGAGACCTCCTAAAAGAGCAACTAGGATGGGCCATTGGCAATGGGGAAAAAGTCTTGGCTTGGGATGATGCATGGTTATCTCTAATAGCACCAGTACGACCAATGGGACCAACTCCCGAGCATCAGAGTTCCCTGAAAGTCGCAGAGCTAATCTCTACGGAAACCAAAGAGTGGAATGGACAGATGATCGAAAATCACTTTCCCCTGCTCCGAGATAAGATCCTAAGTATAAAGACCAGCAAATGGGGGGGAGAAGACAAGCAAATCTGGCTTCGACACAAGTCAGGATCCTATACTACAAAGACTGGTTACTATACAGCGGTCGAGAGGAAACAAATCACCCCTGAACAGAACCCTAGGAATTCGAGCGACTGGCTACCAGAGATATGGAAACTAACTACTTCTCCTAAGCTCAAATTGTTCATTTGGAAGATCAAACATAGAGCACTACCAGTCGGAGATAGGCTCGAAGCTAGACAAGTCCTATCAGGTACCAAATGCATTCACTGTGAAAGCCATGAATCTATTTCTCATCTATTTTTCCAATGTCCCTATGCGTTAAAAGTATGGGAATTGGTACCTTTCTCTGGCGGGTTCAATCCAATGCCTCTGAACGATTTTGACCTGGAATGGAAAAGGCTACTCCGAACAGTAGTCCTCCCTCCTATTGGTCTCGGAAATGTCATTCTAGCTCCCTGGATCATCTGGGCCACATGGACAGCAAGAAACCAAAAATTATTTCAAAACAGAACCTTCTCCGCTCAAGAAACAGTAACCAAAGCAATCTGTGATGCTAAAGAGTGGGCGACAGCCCAAGTACCAGTCAAGATTTGTGAGCAGAGGAGGAAGATCCAACCCAACAGATCGACAACTGAGATTACCTGTAAATCAGATGCAGCGTGGAGGAAAGATCTACAGGCCGCGGGTCTTGCTTGGAGTTTCTACCGTAACCAAAAGGAGCGCTTTAGCTCCCACGATCAACCAGTAGCGTTTGTGAATTCGTCCCTCATGGCAGAAGGACTAGCACTGCGCGCAGCAATGGAACAAGCCGTTGCCCTTCAGATGAGACGGGTGGTCTTTGAATCTGACTCTCTGCAATTGGTGACGGTAATTGCAGATGGATCAAGCTTCTCTGATCTTCACGGCATCCTTTCTGATATCTATCTCCTTTCAATTTCCTTTGATTTTGTATCTTTTAGTTTTTGTCGCCGAGAGACACTCTGTTTTGAGGATTCTGCTGCAAAAAACTCTCTATCAAACTTTGTTCTGACCCAGACCATTGAACCGATCTTGGTTTAGTTTTAATGAAAACTTTCGATGGTGCACAAAAAAAAAATTGGAATCTTTGAAGTCCAATTAAGAGGCTTGAACAGCTGCAAGTATGGTTGGTAGACTCTTCAGAACACCGATCAAAATGTATACACTTAGATGATGTCACCGTAATTAGATTTCTTATATTATGAATAGCTTTCGAGTTGGAGCCGTAATGTCTACTTGAACCACTGGAATAAAAACTTTATTTGATGACAACTCGAATTCCTTTTCTCGTTAAAGTTGATATACTCGAACTATACCAACGAATGTACACTAACTTCAAATATACTAGTTTAGTTTATTATTCTATTACAAGAAAAACTAGACTGATATAACCAAAGTTCATTCATATAATTAACATGATCCCTAAATACGATCTAGTTGTTATTTATAACTAGAATACACACGATTAATCTACATGTAAATTTGAACAGTTCTTATAACAGAAACTGGTGCAGTTTACGTGTATACCAAATATATCACACAAGTTAATATATATGAAATTCAAGAAGCAGATATCTTCCAACCAAAAACTTGAACGTGTGTAGACCTTAGCAAACATTGCCAACTGGAAACGCCTTAGTCTATAGTATTATTTAAATTTTAATATACCTATAAATCTAGGGGTTGATGTACAATGAATATTTGTTTGGTATTCAATTTCATTTTCAGATACCAAATACCTGGATGTATATCAATTGAAAAAACAAAAGTCTCTTACATGATCACTAAATAATCACACAAAAATACCTAACTGTTTTCGTCCACAACTCATGTATCTAGTAGCTATGTATTTAGATATTTATGTCACGAATTATAATGTATCATCACCATGATTGGTAACATAGCATACTATATTTTATTAAATGGTTGTTCAATCTTTTTTGACACTGATTAAACATGAAAGAGACATGTCCTTCGGGTGCAAGAGTACCTAATTAGACAAAGCAAGAAGTCATAATATCTTATGATTATAAATGTGGAGCTATAAAAAAGTTCATTGTATATTATTTCCTTACATAGTTTATGTAGGACATCATCATATTAATTAAGATTTAATCATTTTTGGGTTATAAAATTCTGAAAAAAAAGTATTGTCTCCCACTATCCGGAGGCGCAAAGGCAACACCACCTCAACAACATCAAAGAAATAGAACCATTCAACTGTTCCGCGGCATATATATAAAAACTATACTAGTGTTACAGTTGTCTGTTACATACACTTTTTTTAATACTCCCTCCGTTTCTAATTATAAGTAGTTTTGCTTAAAATCACGAATATTAAAAAAATTATTATTTAAAAAAATATATCATTTAACCAATTAATTCAACCAATTAATAAAAATCTAACATTATTTCATTGGTCACGCAATATCCAATAAATAAAAAAATATGCATTGAAATATGTAAACTATTTATATTGCGAAACAAATTCTTTTTGCTAAAACTAGTTACATTTAGAAACGGAGATAGTATGATTTTATGAAAATGACAAAAGTGGTTAATACTAAAAAGTAAAAACAAAGCAATTTATATCAAGACCCACCCACATGAATAAAATCGGTTATTACAACATTTAACAATTAGCCTGCTATTGGCCCACTAAAATAATAGCCCATTTACATACCTGGAAATAAATAATCCGTGGCCATAGAGGGGTGTTTCCGTAAAATTACATGTTTTACTTTTCTTTTCTTGTCTCTTTCCTCGGCCTCTGCTCCCCCGAGATTGTGTTTCCCGATCGTGCTTTCCTCAATAGCATTTCTGTTTCTCGGCGTCAGAGCCCCGGCGATAGATCTCTGGATCACTGCAGAAATAGTAAGTAAAATCTTCAGATATCGCTTCTTCTGCGAATACTATTGTTTGTATCGTTCCCTCGTCGTGCATTGATAGTCCGTGCTGTTCACTAGAATCTAGAATTGAACTCGGAAGATACCCCTCTTTGTTTTGAACTAGATTTCATCTAAGTATCGAACGTGCTCTTCGTGTTTTCGATTCGCATTGATGGGGTTTTTTGCTTACACTCCGAGATTTAGCGAGACTTGCGTTCGAGTTCTCTGGTGTTTGATGAGATTTTAAAAATCTGAAGAACTGATAAATTAGTTTCAACAATCTTGTTTGGATTCATGACACTGTCACTGGTCAGCTGAATTAATTTTAAGTTCATTTCTGGAGTTGTATACTGTGAGAGATTTTTTTCTTTAAAAAAGAATCTGTGATCTGTTTATAACAACACTTTTAGTAGACGTCTTCCCTTTTTTTTTCCCCAGTAATGAGTGAGTTTATCCTCTATTTGTGAAGGGTATTTGCGAGGGAGATAGTGAGGATCGAACTGCCTTGGGCTCAGCCAGAAGATTAGATGGGCCGCCTTAAGTTGCATTCTGGAATCAATGCCATTGAGGAAGAGCCTGAGGACTTCGAGAGTAGTGAGTCAAGCAATACAACCACTTTAGCATGCATGATCGATACTGAAGTCGCTGCTGTTTTGGCGGTTATGAGAAGAAATGTAAGATGGGGAGGTCGATACATGTCTGGTGAGGATCAACTAGAGCATTCGTTGATTCAGTCACTTAAAGCTCTTAGGAAACAGTTGTTCTCGTGGAACCAGCCTTGGCATACGATAAGTCCCATGCTCTATCTTCAGCCCTTTCTAGATGTGATACGGTCGGATGAAACTGGAGCACCGATAACCAGCATTGCTTTGTCATCAGTTTACAAGATCCTAAGTCTGAATGTGATTGATCAGAATACTACAAACATTGAAGACGCCATGCACTTGATTGTTGATTCTGTGACAAGCTGCCGTTTTGAGGTGACGGATCCTGCATCAGAAGAGGTTGTGCTAATGAAGATACTTCAGGTTCTTCTGGCTTGTATGAAAAATAGAGCGTCGGTTATGCTGAGCAACCAGCATGTATGCACTGTCCTCAACACTTGTTTTCGTGTTGTCCACCAATCAGGAATGAAAGGTGAGTTATTGCAACGTGTAGCTCGCCACACGATGCATGAACTTGTGAGGTGTATCTTCTCCCATCTCCCAGAAGTTGACAGAACGGAAACTACACTTGTCAACAGATCTGAAAGCATCAGTCAAGAGGTATGATATTGGGTTCTTGTTATTTCCTTTTTGGTTGATTTCCAGTCACGTTACTTGTAGGATGCTAAGAGGTTAAAGCATAACATGCCATATCAATAGCTTGGTTTCTTCACTACATAATTGCAGAGAATAATAGATTTACTGTTTAAATATACGTCTGCAACCTACTTTAGGACTTCGAAACTGTTTAAACTCTTGTCTTCTTTCCGCATAAATTTTTTCCTAGTGCGAGTCAAAAATCACGTAGTACTAGGAAAATAATTTCCCCAACGGATACTGAATTTTATGTCTTTTTCTCTTGTTTCATATATATACGTTCGTGATGTTGTTTTGCATGGTCGCAGAAAGCTGGAGTGGACAATGATTATGCCATTGTGACTAAACCAGTGGAGGATGGAAATACTAATTCCGAGTATGATACTGAAAATTCTGTGGCAACTTTTGTATCTGGTGCTCAAAGTTTGATGGATGATGGACCGGCTGGGCCTGGAAGCAGAAAGCCGGCTTCTCCATACGATTTGCATATAATGACAGAGCCATACGGAGTTCCTAGTATGGTGGAAATATTTCACTTTTTATGCTCTTTGTTAAATATGGTCGAACATGTTGGGATGGGCGCCCGAGCAAATACCATATCATTTGATGAAGATGTGCCTCTCTTTGCGTTGAACATGATCAACTCAGCCATTGAATTGGGTGGAGCGTCCATCCGCCATCACCCAAGATTGTTAAGCCTAATTCAAGATGAGTTATTTCGTAATCTGATGCAATTCGGCTTGTCAATGAGCCCCCTTATTCTTTCGATGGTTTGCAGCATTGTTCTCAATTTGTATCAACATCTACGTACTGAGCTCAAACTGCAGCTTGAGGCATTCTTTTCCTGTGTAATTCTGAGGCTTGCGCAAGGAAAATACGGGCCCTCGTATCAGCAGCAAGAGGTTGCTATGGAAGCTCTTGTGAACTTTTGTAGGCAGAAGAGTTTTATGGTGGAGATGTATGCCAATCTCGATTGTGATATAACTTGCAGCAACGTGTTTGAGGAGCTATCTAATCTAATATCGAAGAGCACATTTCCTGTGAACAGTCCTTTGTCCGCAATGCACATTCTTGCGCTGGATGGCTTAATTGCTGTTATTCAAGGAATGGCCGAGAGGATCAGTAATGGATTGACCGGTTTAGACTTAGGGCCTGTCCATCTTGATGAGTACACGCCTTTCTGGATGGTTAAGTGTGACAATTACAGTGATCCAAATCACTGGGTTTCATTTGTCCGCAGGAGAAAATATATCAAGAGAAGGTTAATGATTGGAGCAGATCATTTTAACCGGGATCCAAAGAAGGGGTTAGAGTTTCTCCAAGGGACACATCTCTTGCCTGACAAACTTGATCCCCAGAGTGTGGCTTGCTTTTTCAGATATACTGCCGGGCTTGATAAGAACCTTGTGGGTGATTTTCTTGGGAATCACGACGAATTTTGTGTTCAGGTTCTCAATGAGTTTGCTGGGACTTTCGATTTCCAGTACATGAATTTGGATACTGCACTCCGGCTCTTCTTAGAAACTTTCAGGTTGCCCGGAGAATCTCAGAAAATACAGAGGGTTCTTGAAGCGTTCTCTGAGAGATACTATATGCAGTCTCCTGAGATTCTTGCTAACAAGGATGCTGCTCTTGTGTTATCATACTCTATTATCATGCTCAACACTGATCAACACAACGTTCAAGTAAAGAAAAAGATGACAGAAGAGGATTTTATTCGCAACAATAGGCATATCAATGGAGGAAATGATCTCCCTCGAGAATTTTTGTCTGAACTTTACCACTCCATCTGCAACAACGAGATCCGGACTACTCCAGAACAAGGTTCAGGCTTTCCTGAAATGACTCCCAGCCGTTGGATTGATTTGATGCATAAATCCAAGAAAACTGCTCCGTATATTTTGGCTGATTCAAGGGCTTATCTTGACCACGATATGTTTGCTATCATGTCTGGTCCAACCATTGCTGCCATATCAGTCGTTTTTGACCATGCAGAACATGAAGACGTTTACCAGACATGCATTGATGGATTCTTGGCTATTGCTAAAATCTCTGCTTGCCATCATCTGGAAGACGTGCTTGATGATCTGGTTGTGTCTCTCTGCAAATTCACAACACTGTTGAATCCATCATCTGCTGATGAACCGGTTCTAGCATTTGGTGATGACCCAAAGGCAAGGATGGCAACTATCACTATATTTACCATTGCAAACAAATATGGAGATTATATTCGTACGGGTTGGAGGAACATATTGGACTGCATCTTACGGCTGCATAAACTTGGACTTCTGCCAGCTCGTGTAGCCACTGATGCAGCTGATGAATCAGAACTTTCATCTGAGCAAGGACAAGGGAAGCCTCTTGCGAATTCCCTATCCTCAGCTCATCTACAAGCAATGGGAACTCCGAGGAGATCGTCCGGGCTGATGGGAAGGTTTAGTCAGCTTCTTTCACTTGATACAGAAGAGCCAAGATCACAGCCTACAGAGCAACAGCTTGCGGCTCATCAGCGAACACTTCAAACAATTCAGAAATGTCACATTGACAGCATATTTACCGAAAGCAAGTTTCTACAAGCTGAATCTTTGCTGCAGCTTGCGCGTGCTCTCATTTGGGCTGCAGGTAGGCCTCAAAAAGGGAACAGTTCTCCAGAGGATGAGGATACTGCAGTTTTCTGCCTGGAATTGCTAATTGCAATCACTCTTAACAACAGAGACAGGATCGTTCTCCTATGGCAAGGCGTCTATGAACACATAGCTACCATTGCTCAGTCAACGGTGATGCCCTGTAACTTAGTGCAGAAAGCTATTTTTGGTCTGCTTCGGATCTGCCAGAGACTACTTCCTTATAAAGAAAGCCTAGCTGATGAGCTTTTGAGATCTCTTCAGCTTGTGCTGAAACTGGATGCACGTGTTGCCGATGCCTATTGTGAGGATATTGCTCTTGAAGTCAGCCGTCTTGTGAAAGCCAATGCTAATCACATTAGGTCTCAGGCGGGATGGAGAACAATAACATCGTTACTCTCCGTTACAGCGAGGCACCCTGAAGCTTCTGAAGCAGGATTTAATGCCGTATCCTTTGTTATGTCTGAAGGAACTCACCTGTATCCAGCCAACTATGTTCTCTGTGTTGATGCTGCAAGACACTTTGCTGAATCCCGTGTGGGACAATCCGAACGTTCTATCCGTGCCCTCGATCTAATGGGAGATTCCTTAGAACATTTGGCTAAATGGGCTCGCACCGCTAAGGAGAACATGGGAGAAGAAGATTTTGCGAAGACGTCACAAGATTTCGGGGAAATGTGGCTAAGGCTTGTTCAAGGACTAAGAAAAGTGTGTTTAGACCAGAGAGAGGATGTCCGAAACCACGCGTTACAGTCATTACAAAAGTGTTTGGGCGGAGTAGACGGGATCAGTCTAGCTCATAGCATGTGGTCTCAATGCTTTGACAAAGTAATCTTCACCGTTTTAGATGACTTGCTCGAGATCGCTTCTGGGTCACAGAAAGACTACCGGAACATGGAAGGAACGTTGCTGCTGGCAATCAAACTCCTCTCCAAAGTGTTTCTTCAGCTACTCCAAGAACTGTCTCAGTTATCAACCTTCTGCAAGCTATGGCTGGGCGTCCTAACCCGTATGGAGAAATACATGAAAGTGAAAGTACGGAGCAAAAAAAGCGACAAGCTTCAAGAAACGGTGCCGGAGCTTCTGAAGAACATATTGCTTGTGATGAAGACGAAAGGAGTGCTTTTGCAAAGAAGTGCACTTGGTGGAGATAGCTTATGGGAGTTAACATGGCTTCACGTTAACAACATCGCTCCGTCTATGAGGCTGGAGCTATTCCCTGATCAAGAATCTGCAGAGCCTTGCGATGATGAGAGCAATGGCTTAGCTTCTGCTGAAGCTGGAGCGACATAACTGGTTAGTGGACCTCTATAAATGACGATCATTAGGTGAGTTTCTAAAAGTCTTTGTTTGGAACAACTGTGAAAGTTGAATTCTATTTTGTATAATGTCGCTTATGTTTTATTTATAATATATACGTTGGTTTCTAATTCAGAGATTTGTATCCATTAATCCCCCATTATAATATTTTTGTTCTCTCTTCTTCGTAAGAGCTACTTCAACAAAGACCCTCTGATTGAGAAAGAAGGTTTTGAACATTTTGTTGGACCCACCAAAGAAAAAAAATATCAGCGGAAGCAGCAAAGTTGTTTTATTTTGCTTCCACACGAGTTGTTTTTTACTTTTTTCTTTTTAGGTTCGTCTCTTCACGTTGAGTCGTTTACGTCTCCTCACACTGATTTTCCCGAGAAAATTGAAAGAAAGTTCTGTTCATTCAAATCAATGGAGTCGATAGCATCTATTTCTACTTCCATAATACTACTACCTCCAACAACAACGATCTCCGTTTCAACTTCACGATCAGTATTGATTCCTCTTCCTTCCCACCGCTGTTCTTCCCTTTCCAGCGCAGGGAGACGGATTTCGATTCCGAGAAGAAGACACTTCTTGAGCTGTAAATCGACCACCAGCGGCGGAGGAGGAGGAGGAGGATCAGATAAACAGGGTGGCGATGAAGAGGAAAGCGAGGAAGTGGAGAAGGCGCTTCACTTGGACGGTACGATCCCTGGGACTTCCGATGAGTTTGTGAGGCAAGTCTCGTCGCGTGCTTACGACATGCGTCGGAAACTAGAGCAGACGTTTGATTCCACCAGCTATGACGGTGATACTCTCTCTAATCGTTCTTTGAAGTTTGATTCTTTAGTGCCTTGTTTTCATTAAGAGGAACCCGATCGTTTTGGTGAGAACATTCAATCTCTAATTGATAGATGATTTAGTTAGAGAAGAAGGCTTTCAGCTCAACTCTGATGAGCAAAAATTTGTTGCTTTTTCTACTTTCTCATCATATGAATTCATCATCTCCAAGATTGCAAGCAAATCATTACTTTTGTTCATCTAAACTTCTAAACTTGATCGTGTTCCTCTTGACAATCTCAGTGCTGGAGTCTAACCCATGGAGAGGAGGAGACTCAAAGCCGGTTTATGTACTAACACACAGAGAAAACCAGATCTGCACCATGAAAACTAGAACAACCCACAGGTTCCCAAATAATCCTTCCACTTAAAGCTAATTTTACACTTTAGTTTTTCCCTCACGCTTGCATGTATAATATTAAGCAGTTATTGTATAACAGTGAAGTAGAGAAAGAGCTTGGACTGTTGTTCTCTAAAAGGATCAGCAACCAGAAAAAGCAGTCTAGACCCGAAACTAAATTCGATATGCTCGTAGAAGACATTCGAGATGGAGTATTGGTAAGCATTCTCAATGAAATCACTTCCAAGACCGTCTGCAAAAAGTTTGATTATGTTTTCTTTTTCTGTTTCTCTAAAGGTTTTCGAAGATGTGAATGAGGCTGTTCGATACTGTGATCTACTACAAGGTGGAGGAAAAGGTTGTGAAGGCGTGGCTGAGATTGAGGCCTCCTCTGTAAGCTTCAGACATCAAATATTATTATAGACATTGTTTCCTTTAGATTTATACATTTGACAATGATCTGCTGCTTTGTTTTGTCTGAATAGGTTTTTGATCTTTGCCGGAAAACAAGGTCTCTGGCGGTTCTATTCCGCCGTGGAAGAACACCACCTACACCGCAGACGCTGGAGCGTAATTTGGGATCCCGTAAGCGTTCTCTTGAGGACTTGAGGGACAACAAGTAGCTTGTACATCATCTTAATAGTACTTACAATTATCCGAAAACAAACTTGTATAAACAAGTGTAATTAATCGTGTATATATAATAGATGTATGTTACTTGTGGTGCTTTCTTATTCTTCTCTTGGAGTTGCTCTGTAAAGGCTTTTGAAGTTCCTAGTAGCAATCCCGTTTATGACAGTTTGGTTTAGGCCTGGACACATTTTTACAATAACCGAACCGAAAAGAGGTTTGGATTTGGATATTATATTCGAAAACATGAATTTTCTGATTTTGTAATCTGAATTAACCGAAAAACCAGAATTGAATAGGCTCTGAAATTATGTTGGATATATCCAATTTTTAATTTTGTTTTCCGAACCGAAAACTAAAAAAAAACTCAACCGGAATCGAATTAAATTTACTAAATATACTAATGGACACTAAATTTCTAGAACTAAAGAATTTAACCGGAACCAAGAACCGATTGTGCATGACTAGTTTGGTTTATAGGTTGATTATCTCAGTGTAATATTTCTCAACTATAAAGCCGAATTGGGTGACTATCAAATGCGGAGATTTGTTTCATGGCTAGTGGCCAACCAATTTCGAGTAATTTATAGTTGGCCAAACATGTAATGTATTGAATTTTTTAATATGTAAAGTAATGACCTTATTTGGTTACATAAATGATAAAAGTAGATGTGAAAGAAAGGCATAAGCATGTGTATTTATAGCAGTCATGTGATAGATGTGATGCCATGTTATCCGGATCGTTGACTTAGTACCATTCACACACACAAAGACCATAACATCGTATTATATGAATTATTACATAGCTTTTCGATGAGATATAATAACTAAGGGTAAAATCAAAGGTGATTACTTCATCATTTCTGTTTTAAGAGAAGGTGACAAAATGAAACAATGTAAGAATTCACATCAGATTTTACCTTTATTCAATACTAACTAAGTTCATAAGGTAAAGTTCTAATTTGTAGGAAATATTAGCAAAAAAAAAAAAGAAAAAAAAACTAATCTAGATGCAAGTTAGAATTCATAATTGTTCATAAGTCAAAATTTTAAAAAATCCCATGATAATCCCTTGGAATTAGTGAAAGAGTAAAAAGTAAACTCACTAAAATAGACGGAGGAAAAAGTCACCGACTTGACGGCTAAGTTAACGGCAGGTGATGTACATTCACAAGGCACAAGAGACAGAACCACAAAAGCAGCAAGCTTCATCATCTCCCTCTCCCTCTCTCTCTGTCCGATCTCAAATTAAATAATCGATCCCTCAATCAGTCAACGCAGTCTCATCCTTAGACCGATCTAATCGAAACCCTTTTCCGACAATCTCACTGAGATGAGCTCCGAAGCGTCGGCGGCTGGAGACGGCGGCGAAACGAGCGGTGGGCCAGCACCGGCGTACGACAAACAGAAGGAGAAGGCGCGCGTGAGCAGAACGTCTCTGATCCTGTGGCACGCGCACCAGAACGACGCCTCTGCAGTCCGGAAGCTCCTGGAGGAAGATCCGTCTCTGGTTCACGCCAGAGACTACGACAAGCGAACGCCTCTCCACGTGGCGTCTCTTCATGGGTGGATTGACGTCGTCAAATGTTTGATCGAGTTTGGTGCTGATGTCAACGCTCAGGACAGGTGGAAGAATACGGTACGCTCTTTTTTTTTTTTATATAATTTTATTCGGTTCTTTTATCTCTTCTTTATCATGTCTGATCTGAAACTTTACTTTCGTTGTGTGTGTGTTTTGAAAGCCTCTGGCTGATGCAGAAGGAGCTAGGAAGCAGAAAATGATCGAGCTACTCAAATCTCATGGCGGTTTATCTTATGTGAGTTTTTTTGAATATCAAAGTTATTAACTTTCATTCCTTAAGGTAGAAAAAATTGCAATAAATTTAGGAACTTTCTCTGTGTGGCTGATTGAATTTGTCTACGCAGGGTCAAAACGGAAGTCACTTTGAACCAAAGCCTGTGCCGCCACCAATTCCAAAGAAGTGTGACTGGGAGATTGAACCTGCTGAGCTGGATTTCTCTAATGCCGCCATGATTGGAAAGGTTTGTTGTGTTTTCTTTTTGAAGCCAAGTTTTGATCCATAGTCTTGAGTTTGTTTGGTTCAGTGCAGTGGGACTAATTTGATCTTTGGTCACATTCTGTTAGGGTTCGTTTGGAGAGATTGTGAAAGCCTATTGGAGAGGAACACCAGTAGCTGTCAAACGTATTCTTCCTTCTCTCTCTGATGATAGACTTGTTATGTAAGTTCTTTCCTCTCTCTCTTTTGATATTAGCTGATGAGTTTTAGTTTTAGATTCTTGTGTATTCATACTTGGTGTGATGCAGTCAGGACTTCAGGCATGAGGTTGATTTGCTAGTTAAGCTTCGCCATCCCAATATAGTCCAATTCTTAGGAGCCGTAACCGAAAGAAAGCCCCTTATGTTAATCACAGAGTACTTACGCGGGGTAAGTTTTTTTCACTATCTGCAATTTTTTTCATCTCTGCAATGTTTTAACTAAAATGATTTCATCTACTTTCTTTTCACAGGGAGATCTTCACCAGTACCTCAAGGAGAAGGGCGGTCTTACTCCAGCAACTGCTGTTAACTTTGCCTTGGATATCGCTAGGTACTTTGATTCTTTATCATTTTGAGATATTTTGTGAAAACTTATACATGGCCTGACTGAGTGACTTTTTTTTTTTATATTAAATTGGTTGCTAACAGAGGAATGACATATCTTCACAATGAGCCTAATGTTATCATTCACCGAGATCTTAAACCAAGGTAATCAAATTTGCTTCATGTGAAACCGGTTGTTATACTCTAAATCTGCTCTTTTGTGAAACCGGTTGTTGTTATATTTTTCAGGAACGTTCTTCTGGTTAATTCAAGTGCAGACCACTTGAAAGTTGGAGACTTTGGGCTTAGTAAGCTCATAAAGGTTCAAAACTCTCATGATGTCTACAAAATGACTGGCGAAACAGGAAGCTGTAAGTGCTGTTCTGTAGTCAAATGTCTCTTTTTTAGTTTTTTTTTTTGTTTCTAACTTCTCCTCCCCTTTGTGCAAACAAACCAGACCGGTATATGGCTCCTGAAGTGTTCAAGCATAGAAAATACGACAAGAAAGTCGATGTCTTCTCCTTTGCTATGATACTTTACGAGGTACACTAACAATCTTTAACTAAACAGAACCACAGTCAAAGAAAATCTTGAACCTTAATTTGATTAACCACATTGTATCCAGATGCTTGAAGGAGAGCCACCGTTTGCGAACTACGAGCCGTACGAAGCAGCGAAACATGTATCAGATGGACACAGACCTACTTTCCGTTCCAAAGGATGCACACCTGATTTAAGAGAGTAAGCCAAACAAACTCCCAAGTGCCCCCTCGGTTTTAGTCTAGCAAATAACCTAACCAAGTTTCATTGTTTTACAGGTTAATAGTGAAATGCTGGGACGCTGACATGAACCAGAGACCATCGTTTCTGGAAATCCTCAAAAGACTTGACAAGATCAAGGAAACTCTGCCGTCGGATCACCATTGGGGCTTATTCACTTCATAAATACACAAAACATCCTCCTCCTGAAAACACATTCTGTTTGCTTATTATTATTCTATGTTTAAAGATTGTTTATTCTCATTTGTTTCACAGTAAACGACTAAAAAAGGGTGTGACAAAAAAAGAAGAAGCTTCTGTTTGTTCCATGGATTTGGATTGAGTTTTGCAAGTCACTGAGATGCTAAAAGATCATATCAGACAAGATACATGTCTGTTTCTGAAAAATCGAGTAACAAGATGCTTTGACAAAGTGAACTCAGTTGTGTGTTAAACTCAATGTTCTAAAATACGTCATGCTCTATGTGCGGTGATCTACCGCCTAGCGCATAACTGTATACACGGACGCTTAAACGGAGCCTAGGTGGATATATGTATATATAAATATATTTATACAAAATTACAACATTTATTGATGACTAATATGAAAATAAAATAATACTAAAAGAATAGAAGGTTTTTAATACTAAATTTATAAAATAAAACAACTAATGTCTAAAAGCTCAATAATTCTAAATCTAAATAAAGAAGAAAAAAGTCATCATCCTCAAATCAAAATAATGACTAAAACGTAAAGAAAATAAACTAAATTAAAAGTCTAATTATCATTTTCTTACTGTACATGTTTGAAACTTGATTTTCATTTGATTCAAAACAAGAGATAGAAAAAGATAAAGTAGCAAAGTAAATGTTCTGGGGTTTCATGACAAAGAACTGAACGTGAAGGGTTAACAACATAGCATATAGAAACTTTCGATAAACTACGTTGTTTTATGCTGACTCAACTTTTGAAAGAAAAAAAGACAAACACCTAGACAGTTCTGTTTGTGCAGACTATGCGCTCTATATACGTCCGTTTTTTTAACAAACCGCATATTAAGCCGTATATAATGATTTCGCTACGTTGTTAGATGTCGCATAGCACCGAACTCTGTCACCAAGAGCAGATGCGGATCTATTAAGCTTAATGGGGTGTCACATGACACCCCTTAAATATAATAAATTCGTAAATTGCATGGGAAAACACTAAAGGTTCAGTGATGTTGTTGGTTGAAGTAGTACTCTGACCCCATTTTAACCAGGGATCGATCCCTCAGTGACCCATGTTAAAGTAGTACTCTGACCCCCCTTTAACATGGTAATGTGTCTCTACATGAGTTTCTTCTTCTCGAGAATGTTTCAAGATTTTAGTTCTACTTCTTTTTTTTACAATGATGTTAAAACACACACATCTGTGTTACTTTAGGTACTAGAGAAACTGATAATTCTTATTGCTTGAATTGGAAGAGCAATACAGCGTAGTTTAAATAAGAAAAGAGCATAACAAACTCCAAAGAAATAGGCAACAACTTAACTAGTCTTCCTACAAGTTAGGAGACTTATTCAACACGAAATTAACGGAAACAACTAACCACTAACCAAATGACTCGGTCTTGAGCCTTATTAGTCTTCAATCCCTCCCTTAAACTGGAACTGCTTCTAGTTTACTCTTCTCTTGATCGAACTCCCATGGCTTCTCTCATCTTCTCAAAAACCTCCAACTTGACTGGTTTTGTCATAACATCGGAGATTTGGTTTCCGGTAGGACAATACTCCAAAGTAATCACTTCCTCATTTACCAACTCACGAAGAAAATGACATCGAACATGAATATGCTTGCTCCTTCCATGCAGTACTGGGTTTCTTGATAGCTTGATTGCCGAACTGTTGTCACAATATAGAACTGTCCCCTTTCCTTGATCAAATCCAATCTGTTGTAAGACATTACGTAGGCACACAGCTTGACAAGCACCATTAGCAGCAGACACATACTCAGCCTCCGTTGTTGAGAGTGTAACTATGGGCTGTTTCTTTGAGCTCCAAGACACAGCTCCTCCACCGAGTATAAAGCATAGCCGGAAGTACTCTTTCTGTCATCTTCATCTCCTGCATAGTCACTGTCTACATATCCAACCAGCTCATCACTTCCATCTCGCTTGTATTGGATTCCAAAACCAATTGTTCCTTGCACATACCTCATGATTCTCTTAACCGCAGCTAAATGTAAATCAGCTGGATTCTCCATATATCTACTCACCACGTTCACAGAGTACACCAAGTCAGGTCTGGTTGCAGTAAGATACCTTAAGCTTCCGACAAGTTGCTTGAATGTGGTTGTGCTCACCGATTCTCCACTTCCTTCTTTAGTCAGCTTGTTCCCTGGGATCATCGCATTCTTAACTGAATTGCACGCCTCCATTCCAAACTTCTGTAGAATTTCTCCTGCATACTTTCTTTAGTTGATGAATATTCCACTTTCATCTTGAATCACTGATGCAGGACTTTTCAAGGGTCCAAGATCAAATCAATGTAGTATAAAAGATTGTCGAACCAGTTCTGAGGGATATCAAAGCACTGAGAATGCAAGTACTCACTTAATCTAAGTGCAACCAATGATTTAAAAGGTTTCTAAACTAATGATTAATGATAAATGAAATGACTTTCTTTACTAAGGGAAAAGAGAACTCATGGGTATAGGGATTAGACCTTGGGTGATCAAGTATCGAACTAAGGATGGCAAATGATCAATCAAACTATCAACCTTAAGCCTAGACACAATTCTAAGCAAGCTCTATGTCTAGATGAATGCTCATTTGCTAACATATCTCAAACATCAAATGTCTTTGGTTGAATAATATGAAAGCAATCATTACTAACAAGTCTATTAGCTATCTTAGCATCTTTAACAACAAATGTCTTTGGCAAAGTATGCTAAAAGCTAAGAAGAGTTGTCTCGGGCATTTCCTCGAACACCTTTCGGGGGGGAAATGCCTAAGGTTCAACTACTCAGTGGCCAACTCAGAAGATGCTTTATGCTCACTCTACTAGCAAGGAAATATGAATGATCTACACTAAAACATCCTAGAACTAACCTAATCACCATTGATCTCCCTAACCCATGAATTCAAAAGGTGATTACTCACTAATCTCCATGATTCCTCTTAAACACATATTGGATTTCAGATTAATCATGTAAAGAAATAGATAAGAAATCAACAAGAACACAAGAACATAACAATCAAAAATCCAAGAGATGAACTTCTCAAGAGAGTTTTTGTGTATTTCTCAATAGATCAAA
>NC_027752.1:6129360-6129837 GCF_000695525.1 Brassica oleracea var. oleracea
AGCAAGAAGCATTAAGTTCGTTCAGTTCAAATAAGCTTGTAGTTGGCTTCAAAGACTGAGTTTCAGCAACTAATGAGATTCAGGAAGAGTCTTAAGGCTCGAAGCATACAAGTGTTTTTGACGGGTGCAAAAGCTACTCAGGTGCAACGTAGTGTTCTTTACAATGCATTTAAAATCATTGCTCCCAATGCAAGTGAATGCAACCTATATGCTCTAGACTCTCCTAAAAATGCAAGTGATGCAATCTATATGATTTTTTTTTTGTTTTTTTTTGTTTTTTTGCTAATAGGTATGTATGCAAGACTCAATGAAAGATCATCAAAGCAAACATGGTCAAATAATTGGTACCTCCCCCAAACTTAAATGACACAGTCTCTGTGTTGTCAAGTAGAGAGAGATACCCAAAAGAGAAAGCTAATAGGCAAAAATGAAATGGTATATACAAGGGAAAGTAGAGAAGTACCTCAAGTGGAAAGT
>NC_027752.1:6130963-6131535 GCF_000695525.1 Brassica oleracea var. oleracea
AGCTCTCTTCGCAACTGGTTTCTCAGCCATGGGTGCATCTCCCTTCAAAATCTTTACTTCAACCATTTTGTCAGCTTCCTTCACAATCTTTGTTTCAGCTGTTGCTACAATCAGATGCTGAACCTGTTCAATCTCAGTTCCAAACACCAATCTTTCAATTTCATCTACCTCTTTCTTGTGGTTACTCAATTCAATCCCTGAAGAAGTGGTAGAGAGGACAACATTGCAATACTCCTTGGGATTTTGCTCAAATTTTCCAGGTAGAGACCCTTGCTGGCGATTCTGGTGAGTGGTCATGGAAGCAAACTGGTTTTCCAAAGCCATGAACTTGTTGTTGAGCTCATTGTAACTTCCATCAATCTTGGAGTGAAGGTTCTTCAACTCATATCCAACCTGCTTTTCACTTCAAGTCTGAGACTCCAAGATCTATTTCAGTAGAACATCAGTGCTGCTTTCCTGAGGAGTAGAGGTAGAAGGATTAGGTTGTTGTTGAGAAGACTGGTTCCCTTTGTTGGAGAAACCAGGAGGAGGGTTTTGCTGAGGCTGATAGTTGCCTTGTTGGTTGTTCCTAT
>NC_027752.1:6131804-6133301 GCF_000695525.1 Brassica oleracea var. oleracea
TTTTTTTTTTTTTTTTTAATATGCAAATAGGTATGCAATGCATGACTCAATGAACAACATCAAAGCAAACATGATCAAATACTTGGTACCTCCCCCAAACTTAAATGACACAGTCTCTGTGTTGTCAAGTAGAGAGAGATACCCAAAAGAGAAAGCTAATATGCAAAAATGAAATGGTATATACAAGGGAAAGTAGAGAAGTACCTCAAGTGGAAAGTTGAGAAGGAGGATCCTTCTCAATGTAGGGGTCTCCACAAGTGATGGTTCCATAATACTCAACATCCAGTGGAGACTGAATTGGGTAAGAGACAGCTTTGTTGACATTGAGGAGTGTGACCTTCTTGTTGGCGAAATCGATGCAAGCACCCACAGTAGTAAGGAATGGTGTGCCCAGGATCAATGGAACTCTCTTCTCAGTTGCCATCTTCAAGACAGTGAGGTCTATAGGGATGGTGCAAGATCCAATCTTCAAAGGGAAATCCTTGATGAGACCAATAGGGGTAGTAGAAGAAGAATCCCCAAACGTGAGAGAGGAAGTATCGTGCTCCATGTGTTCAATCTGAAGACTCTTCACCATCTCCATTGAGATCACATTCATACTTGCACCGGAATCAACAAGAGCATCGTCAAAGGTGAGCTTACCAAGGGAGCAAGACAAGGTGAACTTCCCTTGGGATTCTAGTTTAGGGAAAGACTTTGGTGTGATGGCTGGATCAAGTTTCAAAGTTGAAATGTTGAGAAGCTCTGCTACTTCTGCTTGGTGGTCTACAATGTCCTTGAAGAGCATCATTTGGACATGAGCCTCACGCATACCCGAGATCTCTGGAAGCTTAACTCCAATATCACTTAAGTCTTTTCTGAACTTGGAAATCACATTCTTTTGAGTTTTGGTGAGGACCCTTTGTGGAATTGGGAGCTTGTCATAGGGTGACTGCTCAACCTCAATGGTGACCTCCAGCTTGACTTCTTTCAGCTTCCGGTTAGCTCTCTTCGCAACTGGTTTCTCAGCCATGGGTGCATCTCCCTTCAAAATCTTTACTTCAACCATTTTGTCAGCTTCCTTCACAATCTTTGCTTCAGCTGTTGCTACAATCAGATGCTGAACCTGTTCAATCTCAGTTCCAAACACCAATCTTTCAATTTCATCTACCTCTTTCTTGTGGTTACTCAATTCAATCCCTGAAGAAGTGGTAGAGAGGACAACATTGCAATACTCCTTGGGTTTTTGCTCAGATTTTCCAGGTAGAGACCCTTGCTGGCGATTCTGGTGAGTGGTCATGGAAGCAAACTGGTTTTCCAAAGCCATGAACTTGTTGTTGAGCTCATTGTAACTTCCATCAATCTTGGAGTGAAGGTTCTTCAACTCATATCCAACCTGCTTTTCACTTCTAATCTGAGACTCCAAGATCTGTTTCAGTAGAACATCAGTGCTGCTTTCCTGAGGAGTAGAGGTAGAAGGATTAGCTTGTTGTTGAGAAGACTGGTTCCCTTTGTTGG
>NC_027752.1:6135110-6149548 GCF_000695525.1 Brassica oleracea var. oleracea
TCTACTAGCAAGGAACAAGAATGATCTACACTAAAACATCCTAGAACTAACCTAATCACCCTTGATCTCCCTAACCCATGAATTCAAAAGGTGATTACTCACTAATCTCCATGATTCCTCTTAAACCCATATTGGATTTCAGATTAATCATGTAGAGAAATAGATAAGAAATCAACAAGAACACAAGAACATAACAATCAAAATCCAAGAGATGAACTTCTCAAGAGAGTTTTTGTGTATTTCTCAATAGATCCAAGATAATCAGCCTCTGGTGGCTACCCAAAAAAATCTTTAAAACATAGGTTTTTCCAAGTACAAAACGTCCAAAATAAATTGCAAAAAGGTCCTCGGGAAATCATGATTTTCGGCAGCAAAACAACGCGGAGTGACTTGCAGGTGTCGCTCCGGGAAGTCGCTCCAGCGCCGATGGTCGCGAGCAACTTTGGTGTGTCGCTCCAACGGGTCACTCTGGATCGGGAGCGACCTTGGTATGTATGTGTCGCTCCAACGGGTCACTCTGGATCGGGAGCGACCTTGGTAGGTAGCTCTGAGAGGTCGCTCCAGGGTCATCTAAGACTGTTCGGAGTAACGAGAACGCGAGCGGCTTCATGGCGTCGCTTTAGGAAGGTCGCTCTGAGAGGTGGGACATAGCGACTTCGTGATGTCGCTCCGGGAGGTCGCTCCCATGCTCTGATCATTTAATGATCACCTATTTCACCTCCTTTGAGCTCCAGATGCATCCAAATGTCCCCAAGAACTCCATGTGGCACTCCAGTACCTAATAGAGACTCATGTATGCAAAATGCAACCTAAACATGTCTAAATCCTAATCTCTATGATGAAAATGTTTATGAATGAATGGATAAAACAATGCAAATATGCAAGATATCAATCATTTCCACCCTTAGGAAGTATCTCATCTTACCGAGGTCTGTCATGGAGAATTCCTTCTTCATTGAGCTTTTGAACTCCTCAAGCATCGCCTCTGAGTTACTTGTGTATATAAGATCATCCACGTAAAGGCTGATGATGAGAGTGTTCTTCCCTTCCTTCTTCACAAATAGAATGTGCTCACAGTAACATTTGTTGAACCCTTCTCGCATGAAATAGCCCTCAATCCTACTGTACCAGGCTCTAGGTGCCTGACCATACAAAGCTTTATTCAGCTTGTAGACCTTCTCTCCTTTAGTCTCTGACTCGAAACCTCTTGGCTGCTCTACATACACGTCTTCTTTGAGTTCTTCATGTAAGAATGCACTCTTTACATCTAGCTGGAACACTCCATCCTCTTTGAGCCGCTAGACCCAACAGAAACCTGATTGTATCCCACCTTGCCACTGGTGCGAAAACCTCAAGAAAGTCTATCCCTTGCGTTTGAAGAAAGCCTTTAGCTACCAGCCTTGCCTTGAACTTATCAACCTCTCCCTTCTCATTTAACTTTGTCTTGAAGACCCACTTCACTCCTATGACCTTTTCGCCTGGAGGAAGTGCAACTAGCTCCCAAGTATGGTTCTCTTCAATGGAGTTGATCTCTTCCTCCATAGCCTTTCTCCACTTGTCGTGTATGACTGCATCTTCATACCTTTCTAGATCGTCATTGCTAACGTACAGAGCCACCAAGTCTTCTCCATCTTCTTCTATCAGCAACAGACCTCTCTCTTCACACACATAGTCTTTCATCCAGACTGGTCTTACTTTGTTTCTTCCAGTGTTACTTCTACTAGCCATATTGGATCCTTCTCCCACTTCACGTTCACCTGCTTCTTCAACATCTTCTACTTCTTCTTCAAGTGTTTCACTTCCTTCTTCATTCTCACCATTTACATCTTCTTGTGTCTCTCCTACCGCGTCTCCTTTCTCCTCATCTGGTTCATCATTAAGAACGATGAGTTTATCATCGTTGCTGTCTTCTTCCCATTCCCACTGTTTCTCTTCATCGAACTTCACATCTTTACTTATAATGATCCTTTTGTTATCTGGATCATAGAGCCTGTACGCCTTTGATTCCTTACTCACACCAAACATCACAACCTTGATACTCTTCTCATCCAACTTGATTCTCCTCTCGTATGGTATCATCGCAAGAGCTACACAGTCAAACACTCGGAGGTGGTCCACAGATGGCTTGTGTTGGCTCCATCTTTCAGTTGGTGTTACATCTCCTAGGATCGTTGTAGGACTCCTGTTGAGAATGTGTACTGCGTACTGTACAGCTTCTGGCCAGAACCGCAAGGGAACCTTCATCCCAAAGAGCATACATCTCACCATATTCATGATGCTCCGGTTCTTTCTCTCTACGATCCCATTGTGCTGCGGTGTGTAAGCAGCTGTGAGTTGCCGCTTGATCCCGTGCTCCGTGCAGTAGTCTTGGAACATTTTCGAGTTGAACTCTCCTCCCCTGTCAGTTCTCAGGCACACAAGTTGTTCCCCAAGTTCCCTCTCTGCAGCTACTCTCCAATCTTTGAAGCTCTTAAATGCTTCTGACTTCTCCACGAGAAAGAAAGTCCAACACTTCCTACTGTAATCATCAATGAAATTGATAATATACCTCTTTTCACTCTCCGAGATTGGTGTTATTGGCCCACAGAGATCACTATGCACCAGTTCCAATCCTCGGCTAGCCCTCCAAATGCTCTTCTTTGGTATGTTCTCCCTGATCTGCTTTCCCTTCATGCACACTTCACATACAGTACCATCAGCGGTCTGTATCTTCGGTAATCCTCTCACCATCTCCTTCACGGTGAGTGTATGAAGGTTGTTGTGACTTAAGTGCCCAAATCTCTAGTGCCAGATCCCATCAGATGCATCAGCTGAGCTTTGTATTTGATTCACCTCTAGCTCATCTCTCGCCTCTCTAACTGTTGCCTTGATAACAAACATCCTGTTTGTCGTCATAGTTGAGTGTATGATCATCCTCTTCTGTTGTTTATACCAAATCTCGCACACATCCTCTTCAATAATGATTCTGAGTCCCTTCTGTTACAGTTGGCCTATGCTGAGGAGATTATTCTTCAATCCCGGTACAAAGTAGACTGGGGAAATGACTTGTGTTGTACCGTTGATCTCTAGACGCAGGTTGCCTCTTCCTTCTACTTGCATACGTCTATCATCACCAAGTTTGACATGTTGTCTGAACTTGTGATCGAAATCAATGAACCACTCCTTGGTTCCACACATGTGGTTGCTACAACCCGAGTCTAGGTACCACATACATGCTTCTTCTCCTCCTACTTGCGCCATAAGTAACACGTCCTCTTCCATCTCAGCATAGTTTGCGGCCTTTTCCCAAGTAGGACATTCGTTTTTGAAGTGCCCCAACTTGTGCCATTTGAAACATTCAATGTTTCTTTTGTCAAACCTCCCACTTCCCCTGTCATGACCTCCACAACCTCCTCTGTATCCGCCTCTTCCTCTGCTCTGAAACTGTCCTCCTCTTCCCTGAGAATAGCTCCAGTGATCGCCACGTCCTCTTCCTCCTTCTATCTTGAGTGCGTGCTCTTCTCCGACATTCTTACTCAAGTTTTGCTCATGGACTAGCAATGAGCTCTGCAACTCATCAACCGAGAGGTCTTTGATATCCTTAGACTCCCCGATTGCGCATACGATATAAGTGAACCTCTCCACTAGGGTTCTTAGGATCTTCTCCACAATCTTGTCATCCGGCATGTCCTCCCCAAGGTTTCGCATGTCATTAGCCACCACCATCACTCTCGAGAAGTATTCAGTGATTGAATCTCCTTCTTTTATTTCCAAGACCTCAAAGTTTCTCCAGAGTCTTTGAAGTTGTGCACTCTGCACTCTCTTATTTCCTTGATACTTGGTTTTCAAGGATTCCCATATGTCCTTGGAGGTTTCCTTCTTTGCGATCGTCTTCAACACCGTCTTGTCGATAGATGCAAAGAGATAGTTCTTCGCCTTTAGATCCTTCAGCTTCTGCTCCGCGAGCTCTGATCTTTGTGGTCCTGTCAGAATGATATTCCTCTCCGGTTCTGATACTCCATTCTCGATCAGACCCCACAATTCCTTCGATCTCAGAAGATTCTCCATGAGCTTTGCCCAAATGCTCATAATCACCATCCAGCTTTGGAATACTCAACTCTCTGTCACTCATTTTGATTTGCTTTGATCTGGAACAGAATTGTTATTAGCCGCTCTGATACCATTTGTTACTTTAGGTACTAGAGAAACTGATAATTCTTATTGCTTGAATTGGAAAAGCAATACAACGTAGTTTAAATAAGAAAAGAGCATAACAAACTCCAAAGAAATATGCAACAACTTAATTAGTCTTCCTACAAGTTAGGAGACTTATTCAACACGAAATTAACGGAAACAACTAACCACTAACCAAATGACTCGGTCTTGAGCCTTATTAGTCTTTAATCTGTGCATGTTAATCAAAGAAGAGTGTGGATTAAAAGAGATTAAACACACATTTGATATAATTGTGATTAGTGCAACAAAAGAACGGGTTGGTGAAATCCATTGACGAGTGATGACGATTCTATCAAAAAGGCCAAAATGCGTCGTCTTTCTTTCGTTGTAAGCATATGTGAATATTCTTAAAATCTTGTAAAAGGAATATATTTACTTATGTTTTTTTTTTCCAAAGAATTTGTTTAGGATAGCTATTTTTAAATTTTTGTCACAAAAATAGTTTTCAGTAAAGAAAAATAACTAAAATAAGTTTTATTAAAGAGTAAAAATATATTTTAACCATTGGATTAACTAATCTAGATTTACGGTTAAGGGGTGGTTTTTGAGGATAATGTTTCAAATTTAAAAAAATAAAAAATAAATATTAAAATTTTTAAAATGAAATTTATTTCTGTAACAAAAACTTAAAAATTGATTTTTTTTATCCTGAAAATAATAAATAGAAGCGGTTATTTATTTATTTATCTCACCGTCACCATCACCATCACCATCACCACCTCGTTTCATGATTTTCTTTTTAAATAGAGTTTCGAATTTAGAGCATATCCAAAAAAGAACTCTATTTTGAAGTTTCCAAAATTCTATATCTGAAGTTTCAATGAGTTCTTCTCCAAAAGTAAAACTTCAAACCTAACTTCAAAATTATTTATATTTTACACTATAGTCTTTATATTTGTCATAGTTGATGTAAATTCATAAAACTTCTATAAATAACTAGTACATATATATATAAATATTACAGAAATATTAATTAAAAAATCTTACACTAAAATATAAAATTATAAATAAAAGTACATAATTAAATATTAAACTGTAAGCAAATAGTACATTATTCCATAAAATTATTTCCGTAATGCTCCCATATATGATCAACTAGTGCATTTCGAAGTAAGAAATGATTCTTTTTATTTTTTATTTGTAGATTACGAGCCAAAAATTGTTGAAATCGGATATCCTCATAATATACGTGCTGATAGTTTGATATCATCAAACGAAAAAATCCTTGATCTTTTAAACGAAGTACAACAAGCATGGAAAAATGTCATGGGATGATTGAATTACGACTACAAAATGAAGCAAAAAGTTAGTTTTTAAAGAAGTAAAAGAGGAAAATAAAATATTGCTAAAAAACTTAGCTTCTATCGATGATGTTAATATTCGTGAATACATTCGATCTGAATAAGAAAGAATCGTACGAAAAAGGCGTCAAGAGCAATAACAACAATCATCTTCGGTTACACAAAATTTGTTTGGGCAATATTTTGGAGATTTGAGAAGTTGTGGAGCAAATTTACCAGACTATTAGTGTTGTTATAATATTTAAATTTGAGTAATAATTATGTGTTCATGTGTCTTTTTAATAAGTTTTTATTATGGTTTTTTGTAATATTTTTGTTGTTTAATTCTAGTTTTAAAATATTATAAATCTTGTTTTAAAATTTTTATTTAATTTCATGTGTAAAACTTAAATTTATAAAACAAATTTGAATATTTATGAGATATAAAAGTTTTAAGGATTAAAACAATAAACAAAATATGATGTATAATTGTAAGGATCAAAATGCAAATAAAAAGATGAAACTTCAAATTTGAAGTTTTGAAAAGTGAAACTCTATATTTGGAGTTTCAGTCTTTTGAAGTTTTGAAGTTTTTTTTTTGAGAGAAAAAAATCTATGTTTGGAGTTATAGAGGTTCTTTTAAAGCATCTCCAATATATTACTCAATTTTCTACTCCAAAATAGAGTATTTCCAAAATGGAGTTGAATTTTGCTCAAATGTATTACTCCATTTCCTATTCTAAAATAGAATATTTTTAATATATTATGTTTTATGTTATTAAAAAATTAGTAATATCATCTTTCATTTATACTATTTGCAAAATAGTCTAATTTCGTATATATGATCTTTTATGTTTTATATTATATATCTTTTATATGGTGTTTATCTTTTATGTTTTATATTATATATATTTTGTTGCATAAAATAGTTCACTACATAGATATTTATATAATTAAGAAATATTAACAGTAATTGTATAATATATATAGTGAAATAATATTTATATATTTATTTATTTATAATAATATTTTATTAAAAACTAAAATATTTAAATATTGAGGATCATTTTATAAATAAAAAAGTTCAAATCCATTTCAGAGTAATGAGTTGGTTTACTCCATAATATTTGAAGTAATCATATTTACTTAGCAGAGTGAATTTTAGTGCAAAATGGAGTTTGGAGGGGTTTTAGAGCAGAGTTGGAGATGCCCATAGATGGATACTCTTGCTTGGAAAAAAAAAAAATCGACGAGAGATTCATAAGAACACTGACAAGGAAGAGAGAAGAAGAAAGCTCTCTGTGTCTCTGTGAGCAATCTCATTCCGCGTTTCTCTCATCTAATTCAATTCCATCTCTTCCTGCATTCGAAGAATCTCATCTCATGAAGCTGCGGCGAAGACGATCTTCCGGGAAGGTAGATGGAAGTTAGATCAGCCGCGGAGCGATAAGCTTCCCCCTCCGTCAGCTCAGAAGCCTCGCTTACAAGTCTGGTTCGTAACAGTCTGCTCCGCCATTTTGGTCTGGACCTGTTTGGTTCAGCTTTTCTCCGCCGGGGAGCTTCGGCATACACGGATCTTCACTGGTTTAACCCATCACATCTCCGTCGAGCCAGTTCCATTGCCTCATCCCCCTGAGTCAGTTAATTAGAGAGTTATATTTGTTTCCTTCTTTGCTTGAGTGAGTGTTTGTTTTAAAAATTGATTTTTTTTTTTCCAGGAAATTATACAAGCAATGGTGTTCTACTTGTATCGTGTAATGGTGGACTGAATCAAATGCGATCCGCGGTTTGTTTACTTACTCTTTTGATCTCTTTTTTTTTTTTTTATCTGAATGTTGTTTTAGATTTGTGACATGGTGGCTGTTGCTCGGCTATTGAACCTCACTCTCGTTGTTCCAGAGCTTGACAAGACATCTTTTTGGGCTGATCCTAGGTACTTTGAATAGGGGAGGATCTCTCATGTAGCGCTTTAGCAATCTAATCCATCCCCTTTGTTTCGTTTGTGCAGTGGGTTCGAGGATATTTTTGATGTGAGACATTTTATTGATTCATTAAGAGATGAAGTTCGGATCTTTAGGAGGCTTCCTAAACGTTATAGCACCAAGTCTGGTTACCAGATGTTCCAAATGCCTCCTGTTAGCTGGTCTGATGATAACTATTACTTGAACCAGGTCTGTGCTGCAAGCGTTTTCTTCATTTACTCTTGGTGTGTTTGTTTGTTCTTGCTTTTTTTTTTTGGTCTGTCTCTTGCTTTATTTGACGAGTATACACACGCCTGTGATCTGCATGTCTGATTGGGTTAGTTTCTTTTCCAGATATTGCCCCTGTTTAGCAAACATAAAGTTGTTCACTTTAATAGGACGGATACCCGCCTAGCAAACAATGGTCTTCCTCTCTCACTCCAGCGGCTCAGGTGTCGTGTGAACTTCCAGGGACTTAATTTCACTCCACAGCTTGAGGTCCTGGGGTCTAAGCTAGTCCGCATGCTACAGCAAAGAGGGCCCTTTGTCGCTTTACATCTGCGATACGAGATGGACATGTTAGCTTTCTCTGGCTGCACTCGTGGTTGCAGTGACGAAGAAGCGGAGGAGCTTAAAAAGATGAGGTTTGCTTTCGGACTGGTGTTTTGAATGCGTCTTTTACTAGTTTTTTTTTTTTTTGTGTTGTTGTTAACGTATAAGTTCCTTTCATGTGTTTGTTAGGTACACATATCCATGGTGGAGAGAGAAGGAGATAGTCTCAGAAGAGAGGAGGGCGCAAGGGCTGTGTCCTCTGAAGCCAGAGGAGGTGGCGTTAGTTCTAAAAGCACTGGGATTCGATAAAAATACAGAGATATACATTGCAGCTGGTGAGATTTCTGGCAGCGAGCATAGACTGTCTGTTCTAAGAGAAGCATTCCCGAGAATTGTGAGTCTATCAGTCCTACTTTCCCTAACGAGTGGGTCAATCGGCGTCTTCATTATATGTGCTTAGCAGTTATGCTCTCACATGTGGTTATAGGTAAAGAAGGAAATGCTATTAGAGTCCACAGAGTTGCAGCAATTTCAGAACCATTCGTCTCAAATGACTGCTCTAGATTTCATGGTATCTGTGGCCAGCAACACTTTTATTCCCACGTATGATGGAAACATGGCAAAAGTGGTGGAAGGTCATCGGAGGTAATAAAGAAATTGAATTCATTCATTTCTTTTATGACAACGGACAAGGTAGTGTGATTGTTAACTTACTATGCCGAGTTTGCAGATATCTCGGGTTTAAGAAGACAATCATGCTTGACCGCAAGAGACTCGTCGAGCTGCTGGATTTACATGACAACAAGACCCTCACGTGGGATCAGTTTGCAGTAGCCATCAAGGCAGCACATGAGAGACGATCAGGAGCACCTACACATCGAAGAGTAGTTCCTGACAAACCTAAGGAGGAAGATTACTTCTACGCAAACCCTCAAGAATGTCTATGTGAAGGTACAAACTGCCACGACATGTTTGGGGATAGAAATTCAAGTTTAACACATTGATGTCATGTTTAATTTAGCACATTACGGGATTCAAAACACTTGGAAAGGGAGCTGCATACTAGTTCCTTCCCTGAGTTTTTTTTTTTCTCTCTCTTTTTTGTTTTGTAACTTTTCACTTTTACTGCATAGCTGCTGATCTTGATTTATTTGTTTTTGCGTAAGTTAAGATGTAACTAAGAGAAGCGTATGTATCTCTTCTTGTAGAAAATTCATTAAAAGGCCACTTTTGGCAATAGCTTAACACACAGATTGTGGTCTCTGTAAACTCTGTCTCAAGGCTGATTCCCCAATTCTATGCGGTCTGAGACCAAATCAGTAAATATTTCTGTAATTCTGGCTCTGAGTTTTGTTCTGCAGGGTACAAGCTACACATCAGCTAAACTGATTCTCACTCCCAGAAGATGATTTCGCCTTGCCCACCAACCAAACAAAGATCTTTGAGCCGTCTCTCTTGGTAATACTCTAGCACGTCATGTTCAAGCTGTCTGTCCTTGAAGATTTGGTCTCACCAATCCTTATCTTGAGAGCCATTTCCATCCTAAGTCCTTTCCTTCTTCCAGAAGCTTTTCATCCTTCCAAAGACGAGCAAGAATTGAGTGTGCTAAGTAGCTTAAAAGGACAGGAGAGGTAAGAGTTGGAACGTAAATTCCACCTTTTCAATGGTGGTAGTAAAACCAGAAATAACAAATTTGCAGGCATCTCTGACAACACGGCATATAAGTTCCTCGTTTGAACGAGTTACAGGCAACTCAAGATGCCCCCATATGGTGTTTCTGAAGATAGACTCTAACAAGAATGCGTCTGAACCGCAAAGAGCCACAAGCCGAATGTACTGGAGCATGCCAGAGGGAAGAGATTGGCCCTCTACAATGTCAAAGTATCCAGTCTCACCCATTAGCCACAGCAATATCCAACTTGTCTCCAAGGAAGGGGTCTGATTCTGGTATCTCTATTGTTAAAGACTTATGTGCTCCGGTTAAGGTTTGATTCCACAAAACCGTGGTCCGGAGCAAGGTCTGCATTGCTTTTGTTCAGATCATACTGAATGCGCCGGCTTAACATTGTTACAAGTCCTAGAGTAAATTTTTTTTTTTTTACCTCTATAATTTATATTCAGACAAGATATGAGTCCGTTACGTTGCAACGAGTTTTGTTTGATGTTTTAATTTAATAAAAACCATAAAATAATAAATCATTTTATTGTAGTCTTATGATTGTTTTTTGCATATGTTGTTTGAGATTTATTTTATAAGTAAAACTCGTTTTTACACATAAATTCAAGTTAATATTTGTATTTTATAATCATGATGCATAGATGAATTGTTATAAACTTTGTACTTAGAATTAGAGAAAATATTATACCTAAATGTTTAAACTGAACACAACTCGAAATAAAAAATTGAATGAAAAGTAAAAAGAAATGAAAGTCAAATACACCAATCGAGTCAATGACAACATTATACATGTTCTTATGTACTAATTTAATGTGTTATTAAATAAGTCTTTAAATTTTTATTTTGTTAGTTTTTTTAAAAGGAAAACATTATATTTTATAAATCTCCTTTTTATTTACAATAAAAAATAAAAAATAATATTAAATATTCTTTTACAATTTTGTTAAAGATTTTAGAAAAGGAAAATTACGGTCATATAACTTATTACAATTATCTTCTCTTTAGAATTTCTATAAAAAAATTGGTATCAAATAATTATTTCTAGTTATTAATAAATAATTTCAAAATTACTATTTTTACAATTCTTATCAATACTAATTTTACAACACTTCGTTTGTTAATTAAATAAGTTTAGTATCATGTTCATCATCAAATACTCTCTTAAAAATATTATCAAATAAATTTAGGAAATTGCCACAAATACCACATTCATTGTACCCATTTTCATGTTTACACTAATCACTTTTACCCTCACTTTTAATGAAGGGTAAAAGACACTTATACCCCTAGGGTTAACTAATCTAAACTTAGAGTTTAGAGTTGAGGGGTGGGGTAGGGTTTTTGGAATGTGAAATTTAGGATTATAATAAATATATAAATAAATACTTTAAAATATATAAATAAATACTTTAAAATATATAATTTTTTTTTTAAAATAGTTTCAAACATAATTTTCAATTATCAATAAGAAACTTTGAAAAAAATAAAAAAAAATTTCAAAAAAAAAATTCAAAAAAATATAAAAAAGTTCGAATTTGAAAAAAGTATAATTCGAGAACATATTTTTTTTTACTTTCTTTTATTTTATTTTATTTTATTTTTTTTACTTAAATAATGATTTATTATATATGGATATATAACAAAGATATAAAAGTCTTTTGCCACTTAATGAATAAGGTATTTTTGAAAATATCGTTTTTGTGGTGGTAAAGATGAAAAGTGGTACCATGAAAGTGGTAAACATAAAATTTTCCCAATAATTTTTTACAATTCTTTTTTTAGTTAGAACTTAAAAACATGATACAAATTTCATTTGTTCATTTGTTTAGTTTTTTTTTTTTATAAAAAAGGAAAACAACTATCAAATTTTCTCTTACATTTTTTTGGAATTTAGAAAAGGAAATTAATATTACATAATCTTTTACAATTATATTTTGTCTTGGATTTATAAAAACAATTTTTTATCATATAATTATTTCCAGTTAATATTAATTATTTTAAAAAGTTCCTTTTTCAAAATTCGTTTTTTTCAATATCACTAATATTTTTACAATTTTTATTGTTAATTAAATAATTGTTACTATCATTTTATCATTAATGTTTTTATAAAAAATACTATTAAATAAAGATAAATTGCTACAAATACCATATTCATAGTACCACTTTTCATGTATACACTAATCACTTTTACCCTCACTTTTAATGAAGGGTAAAAGACACTTATACCCATAGGGTTAACTAATATAGACTTATAGTTTAAAGTTGAGGGGTGGGTTAGAGTTTTTGGAATGTGAAATTTATGATTCTAATAAATATATAAATAAATACTTAAAAAATATAAAAAAATTTAAAAAATATAGTTTCAAACATAATTTTCGATTTTCAATTTTTTTTTTGAAAAACAAATTAAAAAAATTCGAAAAAATTAAAAAAAATATATAAAAAAGTTTGAATTTGAAAATGTATAATTCGAAAACATTAAAAAAATATTTTATTTATTTATTTTATTTAAATAATGATTTATTATATATATAAATAACAAGGGTATAAGAGTCTTTTACCAGTTAATGAAGAAAGTATTTTTGAAAATGTCTCTTTAGTGGTGGTGAAGATGAAAAGTGGTAACATGAAAGTGGTAAACATAAAATTTATCCTTAAATAAAATTTTACAATTCCCTCTAGTGAGGATTTTGCTTTTTTTTTTTTTAAAAAAAAAATCTTAATTGGTTAAGATTATAAAAGATTTTTTTTTTTGAAATCTCTTTTATTTAAGATTTTAGGAAAAGAAGAAGTTATTTGCACATAATGGTAGTTTCTATTGACACATACACAATCTAATTTTTTAATTACACATGTCACAATCATATGAGGTGAAATATTTTAAGTTAATTTTGGTTTATATTTTTGTACACAAAATTATAAAAAAGTAAAGCTAGTTAATTATAAGAAAAATAAGATTATTTTTACATTTTTATTTTATTCAGACTTTTAAAAAGGAAATTAATTATTTTATAATTAGTTTTTCTTTTATTTTTATACAACTATTTTATTTTTAATAGAAAAAATTCTGTTTAATTATTTATATATTTTGTCATATACATACAAACACATATTCATCATATTCACACATATTCATGTACGACAACAACATCAAAATTAAAAGTTATGTTATCATCATAAGATGTAATAAGAATAATAAAAAGATGACTTGTATGAAGAAATTAAAAGAAATTACTCAGGTAATACTTTTCATGTAAATACTAATGCATTTTTTAAAAATAATATGTGGAAGCTTAAACCTAAATATAGATGTGAGATATTTTTAGCTATTTTTGGTCATAATTTTTTAACATACAATTATCTATTAGAAAGGAAAAGTTAGTTAGTTATTTATAAGAAAATAATAAGAGTACTTTTACAACTTTCTTTTAATTAGACTTTTAAAAAAGTAATATTATTTATTTTAAAGTTAGTTTTTCTTCATGTTTTTCTATTAAATAATTTACTGTACTTGTAGGATTTTACAATTCTTTTTTTGTTCAACATTGTTTTCTTAAAAGTTAATAATTATCTTTTATAATTCTCTATCCTTAATATGTTTTAAAACAAACATTATAATAATAATAATAATAATAATAATAATAATAATAATAATAATAATACTATTAAATAATACTTATAATCAATTTTTTAAGAAAGATTGTTTTTATTATATTAGTATATATATTTTGATTATGAGATAGTTTAACACATGTCACATTTTAAATATATAACTCACATGTGTCATAATCATGTTATTTAGCAAATTTGAAGAATCAAACTTTATATAATAATAATAAAAATAATAATAAGTCTATTAAATAAGATTTATAATTAATTTATAAGAAAAATTGTTTTTAATATTTTAGTATATATAGTTTTGATTATGACTGACATGTGTCACAATTTTGTTAATTAGTAATTTTGAAGAACTGACTTGTGTCACAAGACTCACAATCATGTGTCACAAACATGTTAATTAGTAATTTTGAAGAACCAAGCTCAATATAAACTTTTATAATTATATTTTCATTAAAAATTTGGAAAAGGAAAGTTATATTAAATAAAAAAATTTCAAATCTATTTTTTTACGATTTTGAAAAGGTAAAATTTCTAAAAACATTACTACTAACTATTTTTTAAAAAACATTTTTACTATTAAATAACTTTTAAAAGTGTTTTTTTTTTCAAAATTTGTTTTTATTATCTTATTATATATACTAGAGGGTTTTTTGGGCTCGCCCGGATTTTTCCTATAATATTATTAAATTGAATTAAACTTGTGTATTTTTATTTTGAGATAGTAATTTCTGGTAAAATTGTATTGTAACTCTTTTTATATGTAAAGAGTAGTGCATCTAATTTTAAGAGAATGATTATTGTTGATGTTATTGGATTCAAATGTTGTTATATTATTTTGGTAAATGATGCTATGCGCGGTTAGTACATCTGAATTTTTAGTTTTTATCCTATTACTATATAAATTATTTTGTTTGAACTTGAATTTATTTTGCATATTTTGTTTTTGTATTTAAGCAGTTTTACTAAATAGTTCATTTACTATTTGCTTTGTTTCTTCCAATAAATTTAAAAGATAATTTGCTATTTCTTATGTTATACCAGATATCTTAGAGTAAATATTCATTTACTACGGACGGGATGAATATTTAAAAATAGTTTAAATTGTTAGAGTAAATATTTAATATAATTTTT
>NC_027752.1:6150600-6153386 GCF_000695525.1 Brassica oleracea var. oleracea
ATTAATCGGTTCTAACATCATAAAGTAAATATCAAGTTACTTTGCATCATCTTACAGCATAAACCTTTAAAAAAATCAATAAACGAACACAAAATCATATAAACTAAAACTTTCTAAATCAATAAAACGAAACCAGAATCATCTGAACTCAAGCTTTTAAGAAAAAATAGATTGATGATTGAAGAGAAGATGAGTTCAAAGAGAGGGATCTCACAAGTCACATCTATTTATATTGTTTACACACCGCCTTTCACATCTAAGCCAAATATTGAAGATGAATCGTGGAGAGGTGAATCAATTCGAGTAATCACACAGCCATTAATAACACCGTTTCAGTTCGAAAGAAGAATCGCGAAAGGTCATCACAGTCGCGTGACTCGCGTCAAAGAAGAAAAACGATTTCGTTTTTCCTTGAAGCCAAGAGAAGCCAAAAAAAATTAAGCAAAAGTAAGAGAAAAACCCAAATAAAATACGAAGCCCAGATAAAGATTAATCAAAATGACATGGGTGATTGCTGCAATATTAGTGGCTGATTTTTGCATCTGACGTCGATAGCTTTAGAGTGGAGTATATCTCCCTTTTAGTATAGGTTAGATTTTTAATCATTATATATTTAAACACATGTCACAATATTAGAAGGAAAATTATTATCAAATAATCTTTTGCAATAATCTTTTGATTAAGATTTTGAAAAAGGAAAATTACTGTTAAATAATATTTATAATTAATTTTTAATAAAATTAATTTTTGTTAATATCTTAGTATATATATTTTAATTATGAGATAGATTAACACATGTCACAATCTTAAAATATATAATTATCATATGTCATGATCATGTTAATTAGCAACTTTGAAGAACCAAGCTTCATATGATAAGATTTTTGTTAATATCTTAGTATATATATTTTAATTATGAGATAGATTAACACATGCCACAATCTTAAAATATATAATTGTCATGTGTCGCGATCATGTTAATTAGCAACTTTGATTAACCAAGCTTTATACAATAAGATAATGTTCAAAATATTTTTAAAATTTAATATTAATATTTTGTATATTTTGTGATGAAAATAAAACTATATACATATCAAACAGTTTTGGGCTATTTTCAATTTTATTATTATATTTATAATTTTTTTATATAAAAATATAGATTTATAAAAAAAAATTAGACGCCTTAACTATTAATATATGAGGGGACATGGGCTTGAGTCCGGGGCGGTCGCACCGCTTCTCCCCCTTTTCGGCCGGCCCTGACTGAATGTATACCTGTGGAAAAGATCATCCTCACAAGAATTAAAGGGCTTGTTATTAAATTCTAAGAGGTGCGATAAAAAATAAGTAGGAGTGCCCACCTGCTTGAACAAAAACGGGGGATTTCAAGGGAAAAAAAGAGATCTCTAGAGAACAGGCCACCTCCTTTGATCTTATATGCCGAATCTTCTGTAGTTATTGCAGGGTTATGGTTTATCTGTTCAAATCAAATATAGTATCCAGCATCAATAGAATCACTTGGATATGGTTAGTTCTGTACAGGGGGTGTTACCAGATCTGCAAGAGGGATCAAGACAAGGTTTTGGCCACGGAGACGAGAAAAGGCTCTGGACCTGAGAATCCCAAAATGCCAAGATGAAGTCATCAAGTGTTATCTGCTATGGGAACATATCTTTGTTGGGAAGTAATATCTCTTGTTCCGGTTAGAGAATTCATTCTCCACATACTTGTAACGACCTGGATTCATAGTCTTCTTTTATTTTTTTATATTAATTTCCCAAACCATTCATTAAACCAAGTTTGGTTTAATTATTTAAGAAAAGTATAAACCATTCGGTCTTTTACCTTCTTACTTCCTCCCGTGTGTATGGGCTATTATATATTACCTAATAATATATATGTATCATCTTCTTCCTCTCAAGGCAGCCGCCTCCTCCATCCAAGCTTCTTTGATCTCCCATGATATCTCTTTCTTGATCTCTAATCCTTTTAATTGAGCTCGTGTGCTTGGCCATCGGAGAAGACGTGACGCATCCACCTTCTTCAACCACCACCGGCCACTGTCATTGGAGGAGAGCCACTGTCGCTGGAGAATCACCGTTGGAGAGCACCGGAGCTATCTCCACGCTTTGTCAGTGATGTGACGGTGAACCAAGATGAGGTGAGTGTAAAAATGAAGAAATAAGAAACAAGATGTTGGGTTAAGGTCTCAACACAATGGACATATCACTAAGAGACAAACATGCATGGTTGGTTAAGGTCTCAAGACAATGGAGATGTCACTACAAGGGACAAGCATGCATGGTGGGTTAAGGTCTCAAAACAATGGATTATTAGTTTATCATATCTCATCTACCATTTACTATACTTGTAACCACTATATATATGAGATGTTCTCATAAGCAAATTAATCAAGTGAATAAGATTATGTTTCTTTACTCTCTCTCTCTCTCTTGTTTTTCACTATGTTCTTTAATTTCTAACATGGTATCAGAGCATCAAAGCTCTTGAACACCCAACCGTTTCCGCAAATCTATTCTATTCACCTTACTCTTTCACTTGTTAGGTTTACTTTCTTCAGAATCTCTTTCATTTTCTTTTATCCAGTAGCAAGCATAGATGGAGCAACACCAGCTAGTGAGGATTCCAGTCACCCTGAAGGGTCCTAACTACATTACTTGGTCGAGATTGACCAGGACAGCTCTTGGAGGAAGAGGTCTATGGGAGCACATCACCACAAGTGAGGCCCCAAGACAAATCACCCAAGGAGAAGATGGCAAGGAGGT
>NC_027752.1:6154370-6156135 GCF_000695525.1 Brassica oleracea var. oleracea
GATCATCTTACCCTGCTATACAAGAAGTGAAGATCAACTAGCTGACATCTTCACCAAGGCTGCAAGCACCAAGGTTTGCGAGTTCATACATTCCAAGTTAGGACTCGTAGATTTTTCATCACACTGATCCTCTTAGTCATGAAGTGTTCTACTCTTTTTCCTTGGCTTGGTTTTTATCCCATGAGGTTTTTCCAAGCTAAAGGTTTTAATGAGGGAATGCTTCATGGTCAAGCTTGAGGGGGAGTGTAAAAATGAAGCAATAAGAAACAAGATGGTGGGTTAAGGTCTCAAGACAATGGAGATACCACTAAGGGACAAACATGCATGGTTGGTTAAGGTCTCAAGACAATGGAGATGCCACTACAAGGGACAAGCATGCATGGTGGGTTAAGGTCTCAAAACAATGGATTATTAGTTTATCATATCTCATCTACCATTTACCATACTTGTAACCACTATATATATGAGATGTTCTCATAAGCAAATTAATCAAGTGAATAAGATTATGCTTCTTTACTCTCTCTCTCTCTCTCTCTTGTTCTTCACTATGTTCTTTAATCTCTAACAGTGACACGAACCCGCATTGAAACCACGACGTTCGCCACCACCAACAACCACTGACACCGATCTACACCACCTCCTGCCGCGAACCACTGGGGTGACTCCTCTCATTTCACCGTAAAGCCGCACTCTGGTAGGCGGAGCCACCGTCATCAACCGTAAGCCTCATGCGTATGATTAAGTTGTCCCCTTTTTCCTCGTTACTTGATTAACAAGTATAATTGTCATAAACCCTATTTATATTTTATTTTAGTTATGCCTCTTGCCTTGTGTTTCTTTCTTTCTGATCTGGTGTGATGCAGGCGAGACGTCGAGAGCTAAGGCAAAACCCTAGTTTTCTTGTTGTTCAAGTTATGTCGTTATCTTCTATCTGTTTCCGGCTCTCCGATATGGCAGTTTAGATTTCGAATCATGATCCGCCTGTTTGAATTGAGTCTTGATTGTTAGTTAGTTCATTCATTGTAAACTGGAACTAGGGATCTAGAGGATTCAACCGTTAATTTGATTGTGTGATGTTAAGAGATGCGATATATATATATGTATGTATACATAGTTATGAGTAGGGACTATGTGAGAGGGCGGGGGTCCAGAGTTGTCTGGACTAGCGACGCAGCTTTGGTGGGCGGGGGCTCAGAGACGTCTGGGCTAGCGACGCAGATTGTGTGGGGTGATAGAACCAAAATAAGGATCCCTCTTTCGGTAAGGTTGATATGAACTCAGATCCGAGAGGATTGAGAACTGATGGATCGAGGGGTGACACTAAGGGTTGCGGAATAGCCCAAAGATACTACCAGACTTCGATCGTTGCCGGATGTGACGCACCGGTCCAACAAAAGATGGATCGAAACTTGGAGATAACCTCACCAAGAAACTAAGAAGTGTTCTAAACAAAGAACAATGAGAGAAACTCATAAAAAAGGAAAAACAATCTGTTTTATTTCGTGGCTCTAAGGCCTTATTTATAGGATTACAAGTTGTAGAGATCCAAAGAAAAATGTGCTAAAAACAAGACATTGGAAATAGAAACAAAGACTTGACTAAATAAAGTCTTTGACTGAAACTTGGACTACCTCTTCATATAGCCACGACCAAGACTTTGAAAAGTGAAGAATATGCTCCTGATATGGTCCAAGACATGTCCCTTTGAGGCCTGGTCGAAATCCATCTTTTCCCTTAGCCAATATTTTATCGGTTTCTCCATTTG
>NC_027752.1:6157263-6158887 GCF_000695525.1 Brassica oleracea var. oleracea
TTAGTTCATTCATTGTAAACTGGAACTAGGGGTCTAGAGGATTCAACCGTTGATTTGATTATGTGATGTTAAGAGATGCTATATATATATGTATGTATACATAGTTATGAGTAGGGACTATGTGAGTGGGCGGGGGTCCAGAGATGTCTGGACTAGCGATGCAGCTTTGGTGGGCGGGGGCTCAGAGACGTCTGGGCTAGCGACGCAGATTGTGTGGGGCGTGGGTGCAGAGACGTTTGCATCCGACGCAGCTTTGGAGGGCGGGGGTACAGAGACAGACTGTACTAGCGACGCATTGTATGTGTATATATATATCCGTATGAGGAGATGCGTGGTGTATGGATTAGCTATATGCTATCATCGCATTGTTTGTGTTGTGTGATGCTTTAGGCATCTTGTTTGTTCATGTTAGAGCTAAACTTCCATAGTGGGAGTTCTATTTACTCAAGTCAGTGGTTTGCGTGTTTAGCATCCCATACCTCACGGAGTAACTCCCCTGTTGCTCACCCCTCTTTCTTTCCTTGCAGGTGAGCTTGATGAATAGTTGGATATCTGGACGGTTTAGTGTCTTTGGGATCATTGTATTTTATTTCGCTTTTAATTAACTTTTCGATTTAAAGTATTTGGTTTTAAATTATAAACTCGTTTTATTTAGAAATTATTTGATTAAAAAATTCGACATTTTATTGGGTTTTATAAATTGGTTTAATGCAGTATCTTTTTGGTTAGTAGCACGCTGTTCTCGAGAGAGGAGGAGACTGGTGTTATAATACTCTTTCACAGCCATTGTAGTGCTCAACAGTTGAGTCCCTAAGCCAAACTAGAGAAATCACTACTAATTGCTATCTACAACTGATTAAGTAATGCATATTGCAAACGGTAAAAGAGTGAAAAAGTTGAACCTTTAAGCAAGAAAAAGGTGACATCGATTGAAGAAATTCAAACTCACTCCACCAATATCGTCATGAAGACTGTATATGTGTTACGACTAAAAACGAAAGAAAGCAAGAAAAATCCGGCCTAAGCCACCGGGAACGTTAACTCCGGTGAAAAACGGTAGTTGCATACTTGCATAGGTATTCCTCAGAGAAAAAACGGTTTTATATTTTGATATCCCCTACCTTCCATTTAGAATAGTTTTAGTTTTAAAAAGTTGTTAAAGTATCCAAATTAGTGTCTTTCTCTAATCATGTGTCTTTTCATTATGCAATATTTATAATAAATGTGTCTTTTTATTCTAATCACTTATTAAATTTGTATATGTTTTAAGAAGGTTTTCATGATGCATTGTGGTGTTTTTTGTAATGATATGTCTTTTTAAAATATATTATAAAATATACTATTTTAAAATAACTATTTTAAATTTGAAAAGTCATGATCTTTCGTATGAATCTTCGAAAAACTATAAATAGTCAATGTTCTTGGCTTTGGTATTGTGTGATTATAAGAGAGAACTTCCTGAGCATGATTATCCGGGGTCCTTAGTGGGTTTCTTAGTGCGTGGGCCCCCACAAAACCCTTAAGGATCGGTTACAAAAACTACTAATTAAGAACCGATTTTAGTGAGTTTCTTACACTGTTCGCGGGCCCCACTGACACGTGGCGGCCCGCGATTGGTTTGCTT
>NC_027752.1:6159128-6201640 GCF_000695525.1 Brassica oleracea var. oleracea
TTTTTTTTTTTTTTTTTTTTTTTTTTTTTTTAAACTAAGAAACCCTCTTAGGGATAATCATGGCCTTAGTAAGTGGAACCATCACATCAACACCAAACTCACATTGATCACATCATGTCCTGGTGTAGTATCTAGGGAACCCTAATAAGCCACAGTACAATGGAAGGATCATCGTGAACCCTGGCCTACAAAATGGTTTAGAGGGCTGGTCACAATACGGAAACGACAAAGTTAATTTCACTGAATTTGAAGGCAATAAGTTTGTTATTGTACGAGGGAGGAATCAACCTTATGATAGTGTGTCACAAAAAGTTTGTTTGGAAAAGGGACTGCTCTGCACTTTCTCTGGTATATATAATTTCAAATTTGTGATTCTTGGCTCACACTCTTTCCTTAGAATTATGTTGACTGTTATCTAATATATTTTATGTAGCGTGCAACTTGGTTACAAGTAGGCCAAGGGAACGCTCCCGTGAGAGCCGTCTTCAAGAAGAATGGTGAGCATAAGCATGCAGGTTGAGTTATTGTTGAATCCAAATGCTGGTCTATGCTCAAAGGTGGTCTTACTTTTGATGAACCTGGTCCTGTATCTCTACTTTGAGGTATCTTCACATACAAACATAGTCGTGGTCTAGATCATTCGCCTAAGAAAACTACTACTTTGATATATTTTTAAAAAGAAAATTGCAACAATAAGACTCACGTTATTTTTTAAAGGGAAGGATTATTTGAAAAACTAATTTCTAATTTTTTTTTTCTTTTTAAAATGTCAAATAGACATTAAATGTAGAAGAAACTACTACTTTTTATATTTAAAAAAATTGCAATAAGAAGACTAAAGTTTATTTTTTACGAAGGATTTATTTGAGAAAGTAATTTCTGAATTATGTTTCTTTAGATTTGAAATATAAAAAAAACGTTGTGTAAATGGAAACGGAGAAACTGACCAGTGAGGATTCTTACTGGATTATTTACATAACCGTTGAGATTTGGGTGTACAGCATCTCGTTACCATTCACACAAAAGAGTGTAACTCTCACCATTAGCATGATGACGAGGAAAATGATTTGTGAGGCTCAAAGCCATAAACAGCGCTGGTGACTAGTGAGCTAGTACCAAACGCAACCATCTCTATCGTACATAACAGAATTGGGGTGCACCGTAGAAAGTAACATATATGGGTACAAGGCATTCCAAAACTGGTTTCACCAAAAGATTCGCCTTGATAGCTTTTTGGAACGCGATGAAATGGTACAGCACAAAAGTTGTAAGAGGAAAAGAGGTTTACTCAACCACATAAGCGATGGTAAGAATCTGTTTTTTTTTAATTAAAATTTTTTTGTAGGTTTTGAAAAAGTTATATTTTTGTTCGAAGATGTGTTTTTCATTTTAAAAACTGCATAGATTGTTAAAGGGTTCTCAAAATGTCTGATGATATTTTTTTCTAAATGTTTCTATAAGTTTTTAATATAGTTATTGTTTAGTTCATTTTCATATCAGTTTTATATGCATTTAAAGAATATTAAAATTATCTAAAAATATTTTGATAATTTAAGTTGTGGATAATTTTATTATTTTATACTGTTATAATCTATTGAAACCATTGATGATAGTAACATATTTGGTGATGAACCATTACAACTATGATAAACAACAACAACTATTGATAATGATGAACGATTGCAATTCTTAGTGACAACCCTTGTAATTATTGATAATGGTAGACTTTAGTTATGTACCATTGTAATTTTTGGTGATTACCATTATGATAATTGGTTAACCATTGCAATGTTCTGATTGTTAATCATTGCAACCCTCAACTTTTTATATAAAAATTGTAGGCATTGGAAAATAATAACTAGAAGCAAATAAATTAAAGAAATAAAGAGAAATTTCCATTTTCAAACGATCAACAAAGACCTTCAATATATACATACAAATACGAGAATTTTCATTTGATATTTATGTATCTTAGCCTAAAGCATGAAAAACTTTATTTGTCAAATTCCTTTTTAAGAAAGAGATTTCATACGTGATTTTATCATTATCCAAGTTCATAATTCACAATTCTAGATTATAACCCCAAATAAATAATAAAATTATTACTAATAATACTAAAATTTTTTAAAACATAGTTGAAGGTGAATTCTTTCATCTTTAAAATTGCATAGGTTTTAATTGATGTTAATTTTGTTCGTTGGTTAATTCTACTTATTATACCTTTAAAACAGACCAAATAAGTATCTAAAGATATATCTTTTCATTTATTTCCTTTTTTCCTGGAAAATGGTCTATGAATGTGTTTTTTCTTATTTTTTCACTTTTATATACTATCATTTTATATATTATCTTTTGTAATATCAACCAACTTTCACAAATTAATTTTAATGAAAATATAATTTATACTACCGAACTAACACAACTATATGTTTTTGAATATAACTTATCTTTTCATTTAAATCCTTGCTAGTTGTAACTATGTTTTTCATAAATCCAAGCATTCCAACCACACCATGTAATCATTCTCTTACCATAAATATATTTTATGTGGTTTCAAAAAAATCATGAATATGTTACCAAACAAAATCTCTTAACTTTATAAATTTAATAAATGACTAAATATATATATATATATATATATATATATATATATATATATATCTTATTTGGTATTAACCCCTGTTCGAAAACGCGGCCGCCTAGGCGCTGTTCGAGGTTGACCGAGGCGATTATGCCCAAATCAGTGTAGCAAGGCGTTGACCCGCGTTGACCCGCGTAAGACCACCTAATTTCCGCGTTGACCGCCTAATTCTAGCCTAATCCCGCGTTGACCGCCTAAGTTTTTTTTTTTTCCGTCCGTGTTAGTTAAGACATGGTTGATTATTTTTTACTGATTATTGACAGATTTTGTGTAATTATTCATTACTAAATAATTATAATTAGCTATCAAACCCAAAACAAACACATACATACTACATTTAGGAATTTTTTCCGTACCAAATCCACCATTTACGAATCAAATAGAGACTGTTTAAAATTATATATAAAAATTATATAATTATGTCTAAGAACTTGTATCATCATGTTTAAAATTAGCTAAATATATTATAAATATATTAAATTGTATTTAAAACTAGGCTCCGCATAATCTCCGAATACTCTCCGATTTTTCAGTAACTCGCTAGGTCCGGGGTTACCGCCCGACTAGCGCCTAGCGTAGTTCCGAACAGAGGTATTAACATATTTGTAATTAATTATATTACAACCAATCTATAAAAATTTTTTAGATTTTTAGTATTATCAATAAAGGAATATAGCTGCATGTAAAATAATTTTGTAACACATGTATTTTCTAAAAGAAATTATATAAATATGATTTTTTTTAACGGAGAATGAAGTGAAATTGACTGTATTCTCTAATATTCTGCATAATTCATTTTCTCCGGAGATTGAAACCAGGACATCCTGGTGTAAAAGCATTAATGAACCATTGGTTAAACCATTGGACCAAAGGGGATTCCACGTCTAGACAGTGTTTAGTAGAGACAAAACGTACATGTAGTTAGAAACATAAAAGGTCCATTATTGTATGAGGTCAAAGCCTACATTTAGATGAACAAATCCAGATGACATCTATCTATCTTATTAAAATAGAAGTACACTTAAAAATTAAACCTTAGACTTATAAAATATTTACAATCTAATGCCACTGAAATAATTAAATAAATATATTTTAAGTAATCTTTTTCTTTTCCAAAATTAATGAAATACGAATTATTCCTAATTCTATGCTTTATGTGTCTTTTTTCAAAATTAATAAAACATTTCCTATATTAAATTTACAATAAATTCTATACAAATATTTTAACTTATATATTTCATATTAATATTATAAATATTAATGAATATCAATAATATACACAAAATATTTATGTAACAATATATCTTACATTTTGTCTCATACTCCTCCACAGTTCATGTTACTCTTTTTTTTAACAAATTCTTCTTCTTTACCAATATAAATATATTACATGCACCATTATAATTATTTACCAACTTATCATGTATATAAAATAATTTATTAGACATTATCATAAAATTTTGATCCACAAAAAAAACAAAATAAAACCTTTGTATATATGCACAGATCATATTCTAAAAATGGTGGTAATACAATTGACGGTTTACAAGATAAAATAAAATTAAATAATATAAACTATAAATTTATTATGCTTATAAATGTTATTAAATAATTATTCAACGCGGGTAAAATTTTAAAATATATATTATCAATTAGAAAAAATAAATATTTATTTACAAAAGTAAAAATAAACATCTGCAAGGGTGTGGTTTAAATGTACATAAACGTAAGCCCATTTATATTTTCTTATCAGTTACATCAATTTTTTATTTTTATTTTATTTTCTTATAAATTTAAATCTTAATTTTTATATGTTCCAAATTTGATAGAAATTTAACTCATTTTATTTTCTTACAAATATTATAGCTAATGTATCATTTATAAATAGCATGATAATTCATAATTGTCTATTTTCCATACTTTTTATTTAAAAAATTTGTTCGCTATATATCTTGGAAATGGATCTTATTATATAAATGTTAGATTTTTTTTATATAATACCCAATATTGGTGACAAAATTTATGCTAAAATGCTAAAATATAGAATTAAGTATAAATATAACATTTACATTTACAAATACGACTATATTTACAAATATATCATTAAATACAAACACAAATTAAATATTCGCGCGGTAGCGCGGATGAAAGCCTAGTTTCTTTATTAATTCGCAGGCACATATTATCTGTGTCTAATTACAAATATAATATATTATTCTTCAGTATATATTACAAATATAATATATTACAAATATAATATATAAGTTTTTCAACGTAAATAATATACGGGAAATGAATATTACCTCGCAGTTTAAACAAACTTCTGAGCACCATATCACAGAAATATAAATTTAACATCTAAATCTTGATATTGTAAACCCATGTTATGTACTATACTCTTATTTTGGAGACAATTGACAAATGCTTTCCATTATTTGACAACTGATTATGGCGTTCAGATAAAGTTGAGTCAGTGAATTGACTAGTAAACTATAAATTAGTTTAAAAAATAGAAATTAGTTTGTCAAACTTTCCAGTCAAATTAGTTGCCAATAACAAAGTTCCAACAGTAACCACAAAAACAGAAAGGACAAAGACCCAAATCTTAAGGGAAAGATGAATTAGTCTTGTCTGGATGCTTCTCGGATTATACGTTGATGAAGCCATGCTGGTCCGCCTAGGGCAAGGTAAGACTGCAGACGCCCATCTCTCAAAACACTCTTTGGGTTTAAAAAAAAAATTAGTTGCCAATACAGACCCCCCAACAGAGCACGATGAAGAACTTATCGAGTGATTGATACAACAACCCAAAATGTGATAGTGAAAATCACTCAAATATTTACAAACTGGTTGATTCATGTGATCCATATCCCAACATGGATAACATTTTAATTACTAGACATTGACCCCGAGAGGGCTATAATCAACAATTAGGACATGTTATTAAGAAGGGATCGTATTCTCTCGTTCTTATATTTATCTAACTTAATGATAGCTGTTTCCAAAACTAATCTAACATCTGAAGTTTTATATTTTCACTTGTTTTCTTCTAAAAACATTCCCTAGAAAGTAAGTATTCGACGATCCATAATTCTTTCGGGTTGTTGAGCTTTACACCATTTTACTCATTTTCTCTGATTTTCTGGCATCTAATTAACACTATTTGTGGGTAATTAACACTATTTGTGGGTTATCTTTGATTATTACTTATTTGAATGACAAAGAAATATTGGATGAATACTTTTCTATGTTTTGAAACTTCTACTTGTCTATTCGTTTTGCAAGAAAGTTTGTTCTTAAGCCTCCCTAAACAATACTCCCTCTGTTCCTGAAAGTAAGATTTTCTAGAGTATGCACGCTTATTAAGAATTTAATAAATGTTTATAATTTAATTTATTTTTTACTTTATTATACATTTTCCAATAACTTTCCACCAATGAAATTTAATCAATTCAAATATTCTCAATTAATGTTCCTCAAAAGTATAAAAAAGTACCTTAACAATATAGAAAATCTATCTTTGTGGAACAAGAAAAAAATCTAAAACATCTTACTTTCGGGAACGGAGGTAGTATATATTATTAACACGAATGAGACAAAATCTACTTTTCTTCGTTCAACATATGTCAAAGGTATATAGGCAATGTGTTTGTTACAGCTATTGATTAGTTTCTAAGATAAATATAATTGACTTAGAAATTTAGAAAGACAAGAACATGAATCTTAGCAACAAAAATGAAAAAGACAAGAACAAAAATTCGTAACACATGGTAGCTCAGCAATGCACTAATGCTCTTAAAACAATATATTTTGCGGCCAACTTTATATAAATAATTGACTTAGACTAAGTAAAGGTCAAGAACGAAAATCTATAAAAGACAGCTTGGTGTGCCCGACACTCGCGTGGTAAAAGTGATGACTGAGTAATCCGCTCATCCAAATCCAGCCAATATTATGGCTGATGTCGTGGTCGCTCCTCGGATCTACGCAGCTCAGAGATTGGTCAACAAATTATGTTGACTAAATAAAGAAACTAATTGTTGATTATTAAGAACAATTCTGGTATTATGTAACTGAATGCGTAAAAATCTTCATAGTGAAATAATCTTTTATTTAGTACTATAATATTTAATTAAGTGGTTGGAGATGGTCAAAGTGGATGGCTAATAATATAAACTATACATGAAAGCGCGATCGAATTTGCTATCATTAACTAAAGAAACTAAGGTATTTTTGGTTTTTGAATAATCACCACTAATTATTGCCTCTAGTATTCTTCTTCATATTTTAGGTTCATGTTGTTGGGTCACTACCTACTACTCGTTTAATACTCTCTGCAAAATCATGAAAGGATTTTAATGGTCGATGAAATTTGAATTTGTTACGTTCAAATTGTATGCTAATAGTCTTCATATCCTTGTTAGACCATTCATCTTAAAATGACACTGTTAAACATATTCCCAGCAATGCTTTTATTTGTAGATTACTTGTCTATGCTTCTGATCATTCCGCTCTTTTAAGACGCCAGTCAAATGCGTCGCTACGCCTTTATCGGCTGAAGGATTCGCTCTCCGTGAGGCAGTCCGTACCTGTGCAAATCTGGGATTGAAGGCGGTGATCTTCGAATCTGACTCTGTGCAAACTGATCAAGGCAGTGAAGTCTGAAGCAGCCATAGCTGAGCTCTATAGTATGGTTGTGGATATTATCCCGTATGTTTCAGCTTTTGAATTTGTCACTTTTTCTTGGATTCCTAGAGATTCCTAGAGAGAAGAATGTGCTAGCTGATTGTTTAGCAAAAGATGCATCGACTGCATCTGGAACTCTGGTTGTTGGTGATGCTTTCATAACTCCCAACTAACTCTCTTAGTTAATCAAAATGTGTTTTAAAAAAAAGCTTCTGATCATTCCAAACTTTTAATGACAAATAACTATCCGCCTCACTATTATTCAGCAAAACTATCATTACAGTTTTATGAAAGTTCTCCAAATATGCATATAATGAAACCACAGGTATATATACTTAGCAAAAAAAAACAAGGGTATATATATGTACAGGGGCAGATCTACATGGACACGGGGGGGGGTCAGCTGACCCCACTAAAATAATAAAAACTCTACATGAGCAAGTGCTCTGTTGGTGAAAAATCTTTGCATTGAACCCCCCTTTATCAAGATCGATGCCCCTGTCTGCACCCACGTTTGATTTTTTTTTATTTTCTGTTTAATAATCTGGGCAAAGAACATAATCAATGGAGGGTTCTTAAGGTGAAGTTCTTATCGGAATAAAAGAAACCGTCTCTTAATTTTTAACTAAAAAAACTAAGAATCAATCCTTAAATATTAATCATCCTCTAAAATCCTCAATTCAAAAAAAAAAAAAAAATCCTCAATTCAAAGTGAAAGATGGGTCAACCCAGTTTTTTATTTGCCTTCACACGTCAGACATTACAATATTTTCTTTCTTTTGTTTAGATAAAAACATGTGATTTGGTTTTAGTTGTTTTACCATACTTTTGCTTCAAAACTCTATGTACAACAATTTAAAAATCCTTTTAGCATTATATCTTTTGTTTTATTGATTTAAATTCCCTTAAAATTAAAACAACTTTCCAACCTTTAATAGTTTATTAAAAGCTATTTTAATAATATTAATAAATTATTACTTTTAATTAAAAAAATAATAATTAATTAATTATGATCCCGTTAAAATTATTTTCTGGTTCCACCACTGTATATGTATCAATATAATTGAAATTCAATCATGCTTTTTGTGAGTTTCACATGTTCACAATTTTGATCCGTATAATACATACCTTTTCCATTTCAGAAAGATGTATATTTTAAGATTTTCGTACTTATTAAGAAAACATATCAAATTTTAGTTACCAATACATTATTTTTCGTTATCAACTATTTTCCATAATTTTTAACCAATAAAATCTTTATAAACACCATTATATTTTTTGAAGTTTACAATTTGAAATTAATTTATCCATTGAAAATATAAAATGCATATCTTTTTGAAATAATTTTGTTTTTCTAAAATATGGATATTTTTGAAATGGAGGAAGTATTTTATGGTCTAATATATCTCCAATAATGTTAGACATTGTGGATAGATATCACAGCTGTCGATGGACTTCAAAAACTCGTGGGCATACTGATACTATTTGTGTTGATTTTACAGATAACCATTTCTGTCACAATTATCATGACTCCCAATGCGTCCCAAATATCTTAGTCAGAGGTTGCTTAATACTCTCTCTGTTTCATTATAAATGTCATTTTAGATTTCGGTACACGGATTAAGGAAACAATTAATTTTGTACATTTTCTATAAAAAAACACTATTACCTATACACCTAACCATATTTCAACCAATAGAAAAATAAATTTTGCATAAAATTAATAAATTTTGCATTGAAAATCAAAAACGACACTTATTTTGTAACGAAAAAAATTCTCTGAAACGACACTTAATATAAAACGAAGGGAGTAGTTAATATTATAAATGATACTTCCCTACGGTTGTATCATATTTATTTGGTTGAGAAATTAATATTCACACCTTTTCTTATAATTATTTTTGGGAAATTGCCACTAATATCACTTTTCAATTTTACACTTTTCAACTTTACCATTAAAATTTTAATAGACAAAGTACCATTATACCCTTGAATAATTAAATCTAAATTACTCTTTTTCTCCCCCAATTCCAAATCTGAGAGTTCCCAGATTGATTTTGAATTCGACGGTGATCAAATCCGACGACACTGACGAGTTCTCCGGAAGGCACTGGCGAGTTCTCCGGCTGATTTGACGGCGCTGACGAATTCTCCGACGAAGCTGAAAAACTCTACAAGCTCAGGCGAACAAGACGATCTCTCACTTTCTCCTCCTTTGAGAAATAATTACGGTGGCGACGAGCGTTGATTCGCTTCTGGAGAAGCTCAAACAGTAGGAGCTTTACCTTCCACCAAGTAATTGGGAGTCCTTACATTCTAAGAGCCGCCAATTTCCTCCTCCAACTCGTGCTTCTCCTCCGTCTTCTTCCTTTGTCTCTGTAAGTTCACCATTTACGCTTTTCATGTTTGTATGCGTGGAAACATGAGCTTTGCATTTCGCTTGAGTGGCTAGGATCGGAAACCTAATAAGGAATGATTTGGGGGAAAAAGAAGTATCAATTTTATTGATTTGAGTTTAGTACTCGATGTACTGTATTGAGTTACGGCGAAATCATTATCTTAGGGAAGATTACGATGTGATGTTCTCAGATTTCTATTCTTAGTAATTAATTACAAAACAATGGACTATCTTTAGTGCTTAGATGAAAGAAGTATATTGAGACTACTTCTACTTTTGGCCATATTTTCGGACAATTTTGTTGCTTTTTAATAGGAATTAAGCTTGGTTAGGTTTGCGTTGAATGCCCTGCAAGGTGTTGAGTCTTCTCTTATTAGCATACATAAGCTCTCTTATGTATTATGCTCTGAGCCAGCTGATAGGACAACCCACCAAAGTCTGAGCTTGTGGCATCGGTTATCAAGCACTGACGCCTTGGGACAGATTCTTTGAAACATAGGCTGCTTTGGTTCTTTGGTCTTTCTTCTCCATAACTTTGTAGACCCATTTCATGAACTTCAAGTTGGAAGTTGAGGGACAGGGGGAGCTGTAAATTAGGTGAAAATGAAGAAGCCAATAACAAGAGCTGCTATACTCTTGTTAATCAGGCTTTTGCTATTTCTGTGAGAAAGGTCCTAGAAGGCTATATATCTGGTCTGGATACATTATGTGCATCTGCGGAACTGAGGCGTTCATCTAACATTGTGGTTTTGTAAACCTTTTATAAATTTTTATAAACCATTATAAATTCAGAAACCCCAAGTATCTCTCAATGCTCAATCATCTCAATGCTCAATTTCACCTTTTTATAAGGCCTTATAAAAGAAACTGTAAAAGAATGATATTCTTTAATAAGCAAAGAAAAGGTGGAAAGTTGGTTAATTTGGTGATTTATAAACTCTTATAAATAGATTTATAAACCTTGTAAATTAATTTATAAAAACTTATAAATAAATGTATAAATTCTTATAAATAGTTTATAAGTTCTTGTAAATATTTTTATAAACCCTTTTAAATAGTTTTATAAACTGTTATAAATAGTTATATAAATATTTATATGTGTTTTATAAATTTTATAGATGGTTGATACAAGGTTTTATAAGCTCTTATAAAATTTATAAATTGTTCATACATAGTTTTATAAACTCTTATAAATGATTTATATACAAAACTATTTCATATATCCATATGATTGGTTTTGTAAACCTTTATAAACATACATGAATAGTTTTATCCTGAGAACCAGACTGAAGGTTAATGAACTGAGAGACCAGTAGCTTCGAGATTCCACTTATAGCTGCCTCCACCTCATCTGGTTCCCTTGACCCTCTCTCAACCCACAATACTCGCCTTCTGTAACTTGCGTCTTCTTCGACGTAGCAAGAACTCTCTCCAAATCCAATCAACAACTTTCTCCAAATCCAACTGTGACAATAGCCTAGGTACCTGATAAACAAAATGATAGCAACTCACAACATCAATACTCTTGCAAATTTGGTGAATGCAACAACATTGAACATTTTTATATGAAACTTACAGGACATGGTCTCCCTTTTCCCTCTTCCTCTAGGATTTCTCTAATAGGGAAGTAAGCTGCTTTCTTGCAGAGCTCAAAGATGTCTTACCCGATGTAGCCTTCGCATAGACGAGCTACGTGATGGTAGTCAATATCGGGCTCCACCCTTTCTCCTTTCAGCACCACTTTAAATATTCCAGCTTTCTCCTTACGGTCAGGCATTCCAATCTCAAAGGCTTGAGGAAGACGCTTCAATATTGCTTCATCAAGCTCTGATGGTCTGTTTGTTGCAGCAAGTACCATCACCCTCGCATTCACTACAAAGCATCCATTATACTCATTTAAAAACTACTGTATCCAAGTAGAGCATGCTCTAGACTGCACTACAGTGAGCTGAAAGGTGAAGGATTCAACTTACGATCAGTAGAAAACCCATCCCATAAAGCCATAAACTTAGTCTTCATGTTTGCCATGGCTTCGTGAACTGTGACTTTTGTTTCATGCATCTTTTTTTTTTCACTTATAAATAATTGAGTTGTATTTATCAACAATCTCATGAAACCCAGATTTATAAGGGGATATAATTAATTAATATTCAGTTTTCACTATCGGAAATTATCTCTTCCTTAATATGCAGTTTTCACTATCGGAAAATCTCTTCCTTAATATGCAGTTTTCACTATCGAAAAATCTCTTTCTTAGTCGGAACCATTCAGATCAATCTTAATATGACTTCAAAACCAGATTTAAGTTTTCAAATACTCAATGTTTTCACTCTCATTGTTTCACTATCAAATCAGTTTCTCTTAGATCAACCTCTTTAAATGAGATATCTAAGAGAATCTTGTTTGATTTTTCGATAAGAGAAAGCAGAAAATCGAATCAAACAAAAAATACAGAAATTAGAGAACAAACAAATACAGAAATTAGAGACATACAAGTTGTGTATCACGTATAGGAGTCGACATCTTGGAGATTTTGAATCGATTTCGTCGCCCGAGATCGACGGTGAGAGAGAGATCGACGGTGAGAGAGAGATCGACGGTGAGAGAGAGACGCCGGAACTAGACGGTGAGAGAGAGACGCTGGAACTCGAAGGAGAGAGAGAGAGAGACGATAGTGACTCGACGGTGAGAGACAGACGACGGGGACTCGGGGAGAGGGAGAGAAACCGATGGTGGAGAAGAAGATAAGGTAAGGGTATTATTGTCTTTTGCTCATTAATGAAAGTGGTATTTATGAAAATGTCCTTAGACTAATGGTAAAGTTGAAAAGTGGTATCCAACAAAGTGTAAAAGTAAAATTTCCCCATTATTTTTTGGCTGTTGTCTAGAAATAAGCTATTTGACGACCTGATCAGATGACTTTTTTATAAACCCTAACTTGTCGATTTTGTATTCCCTCCGTTTCATAATACTCGATATTTTGCTTTAATGCACAAAAATTATATTTAAAAAAAAATAATTTAAAGATATAAATTTAAAATAAATTAACCAACTATAAAAATATTATAATATCTAATTCGTTAAATAGTTTCTAATAAACTTAAAGTTAATCTTAAAATTTCACGTAAATTGAAATAAAATAATCCTTTTAAAATATTATTAATTATATTGAAACGGAGGGAGTATCTCATTTTTCTTAAGTTTTATTTCATTTTTTTACGTACGTACATGGTTTACGTTGAATAGATCCATGCAACGTTGATTACGATATATACAACAAAAGAATGAAATATATAGTTTTTTTTTTGAATTTTTTCGTCGAAATATATAGTTCTTGTTATGAACCGTTTAAGTGAATGCCATAACCAAAGGCGGTTTAGACTTTTCCTTTTCTTTATTGGTTTAGGATTTGTAAACTTTCTATTTATCTATGACGGTCTATACCTCTCGTAATTCTTTATATATAAAGGGCACATTATGTTTTGAATAAGAACACCTAATTCCCTCTTTCTCTCTTTATTTACAACACGTTATCAGCACGAAACTCTAAAAAATCCTGAGCCAAAGTTTCCGACCCTAAAAACCCTAAACCGGTGAGAAAACCCTAATTACCTTCTAAAAAAAATCGTCTTGGTTCACGAGATTTCCATATCGTTCCTTTTGCCGATGAAGACGTCTCCGTGATTTGGTTTATCGTTATTCTCAACGTGAGGGAGGACACACTTTGACGAAACGAAGAGGTCGTCATTACCAATTAAGATCGACGACATCTCCGATCTCCCCAACTTTATTATATAACTAAGATAAGTATGACTAGTCTTCTTTTAATCTTAGTCTCACTTATAATCAGAACGTGACTCACAATAACCAAAATATGATTCACAAATAGAGTTAGGCTTACGCGAACAGATTTCTTATTCGCTTGTTATGTCGTTTGATGCTTTATTGTTTATTCACATCTATTGCTTGTTCACAAGTCAACCTGATATGCTCTGTGAATATATTATGATTCATTTAGTTTGGTATAAATTGGTTAACTTTCAAATTTGTTCAGAACGGTATATATTAGAACAATTTTGGTTTCTTTGAAATCATTGTTCATTCATTTGATTGTTTGATGAGATGACACTTGTTCTTATGAGCTGAGAAATTAACAAATAAACAAGGCATAGTCACGAATCTCATAGTTAATATATTTTATGATTTTGTGGATATATTAATTTGTTGTCATGATCTCATGAATTGCTCTATTGTATCATTATTTGATCAATATGTTCAGTGAATTTATTGGTTATTGTTTTATAGTTTTAACATGGGCCAGTGACAAACCGTTGGTTTGTTTGATTCTTTATAATATGATTTAGTGGTCTGTTTGAATAGATTAAGATAACTGTATGGTTACTGAACAATGTTTTTGATAAAACATGTTTTATGGTTTACTTTTTATTGATTTAAATCACTGAACGAGTGGTTATGCTTAGTATTATAGTTGATATTAATGTTTACTAACATAATAGCCATGTTTTCATAAGCAAAGTTTTGAATAATACAGACTTGTATATGTTTTGTAAAAGATGAGATTTTACATGGAGCTTAATCAACCGAGAAGTATAAATCGTTCCCGATGTCATCATTGTGTCAGATCTCCAACGATGCACTTCTCCTTATAAGTATTTTATTTTATGCTTTATACACAAGGTTAATTAAAACTTATTAGATAAAATAGTTTGCATGAAAATTGGCACAAGTGATATAAGTTCGTTCACTAAATTGACTGATTGATCAAACCTTGTTAAATAGCATGAAAGTAATAATCTAGTCCATAGAGTATTATTTATTTTTTGGTGTAATAAAATACTTGTGATTATACATATTTTTATATAAATTGAGATAATTTATTATTATTACTATTATATATGTGAGAGTTTTAAGTTTAAGACTTGATTTTAAGAGAATCATAAGTTTTGGAAAACAAATCCAAAGAGGTATAATCACCTAAATGTGATAACTTAAAGCTCATTATGTATTTTGCATCTAAAGATTACAAGACATTGACTCTGTAAATATAATTCAACTACTTTGGATGTTCAGTTCAAAGTAAAATTTCTCGGAAAATATTTAATGATGTAAAGATGAGAATACATATTCAAACAAGTAATGTTGTCCAACATGCAAAAGAGATTAAAGAAGTTTATACTTGTATCTTGTCTCCTTGAGACTCAGAAAAACAATGAGCTATCAATGTAAGGTCAAGATCCAAAGAGTTTCTTTTTAAAACTCATACTCTCACTTGAAGTTGAGAAAATAAAGATGGTAATAAAAAGAAATGATATGATTTAACCATCTAAAGATGAACGAAAATTATTGTGAGTACAGTGTCTTGTAGTATCAAGATTATTGGAAGCTCTAGAAGAGCAGATACGTATGCCTATGGGAACGAAACTTATACTTTCCCAAGTCTCAAAGATCAAAAGGATCTAAGATATAACACATGACCTTAAGCTGGGTATGTTGTTGATTTTCAGTTGAGATTCTATTCGAGATTGACAAAAATGTAGTGTTATCATCTCGAGGGGGAGAATTAGAGAATCTCACATCCCTAGTAAGTGGAACATCCAGAAGTATGTTCATACTGAAAATAGACTTGAGGAGTCATTTATAAAATAAAACCAAGAGATTTTACATCTAACAATGTTGAGACAATAACAATGTTGAGACAATAAGTAAAGGGAAATGTTGAATACTTTCAATCACAAGTATTACCCAATGCACTATTGTATTGTACTACACAATGATTAGAAAATGGAGATAAATGTAATAGTAAACCAGAAGTTTACTGAACGTGTATTGTTTGGCAAGCCGGTTATGCCATCCCGGTTTATTAATAATGCGAAAGATAATCATATAGACATTCATTGAAGAACCAGAAGATTCTTACGAATGATCTTCTATATGCTGCTTACTTATAAGGCAATATAAGAATACGGTTTTCACCAATCAAAATATTTGGAGTCTATTTATACAAGGAGATGTTGTGGGCTTGATCACCCACTGGTGGACTGATCATCCACCATATGTTTATAATTAATGCATCGACAAGAAGGTCGCATGTATCCTTGTCATAGATCCGCAACCTAATATTTGCGAGACTAATTGGTAATACTGGTGAATTCACAAGCTTTTGATGATTAGTTTTGCATGTGAGGATACATGATGAACAAATTGTATCTAATGTTTATACGTAAGATGCAGCAGCATTGATTCACATAATGTCAAAGAGTGATTAAGAACTCTCCCCCATCAAATTGGTTTTGGGTCAGAAACCAAATATCCCCGTCTAAAAAATTTGGATAAGTTGTAGTTGCTCCACCACATCAATAAAAGATGGGACCTCAAAGGAGGTTATGAATATGTTGGATATAATCTCCACTGATGATAAAATCTAGAAGATTTTACAAGATTTATTTAAAGACTCAAAGTTAGTCTATCCAACATTAGGGGAAGAAAATAATCAGCTGGAGAATTAACGTGTTGAAATGAATTATCATTGATCCTCGGACTAAAGAGCGCGAATAGAAGTCCAAAATGAATGTATAGAGATAATTCTATTACAAAGATTAACATATGAGTTGCCAGACTCGTTAACTGACCCTAAGAAAGTGATTAAGTCACAACTACCAGCTGTAAATGCTCCAGTTAATATAGATGTCCCAAAAGGACAATTTTAAACTGGTAATGAGTCTAAAGATCACCTGAAGCGTGATAGACCTATCGGTTCCAAATATAATAATCCTCGAAAAAGGGAGCATGAATGAGAATGGCAGGAATCGAGTAATGAAATATTAAGGATCTCGAGAAGAGATAGAAAACATGACAAGAAAAAAATTCAAGTACCTGAGAATAAATAAATCTCAAATAGCTATGTCATGTCTAGAATAATATGGAACCGATATCAAATCGACGTCGTTAAATATTTATGCATACAATATAGCAGTTGATTAGAATGAGGATCATAAACCATCTATTGAAAAGTGTACACAATATGATAAATGGCCGAAAATGAAAAGAATCAATAGATGCAGATTTCTTGGAAAGAGAGAGTATTTGGACAAGTAGTCCATACACTTGAAGGTGTAAAACGAGTGGCATATAAATGGATTTTATGTGAAAGAATCAATGAAATGATTAAAAAAAATTGTGAGGTGCAAAAGAGTAGTTGCATAAAATTTCTCACAAAGACCTGAAATTGTTATATGAAACACATCATCATGTGGTGGAAGCATCATCTTTCAAGTTTCTATAGTCTGGCAAGAATTGAAAGCCACCGGAAAATGACGATGATGTCAATGATTCAAAATAATATAAACTGCAAGAAGCAGTAAACTCCTAAGAATTTGGATTGCTAAAAGCAGTAAATACTAGTTCTCGAAAACATTACCGCGAGAGTATTTTGAGTATATAGAGGAAATAATTCTTACTCATGCAGTACCATGAAATTGGAAAATTTACAGATCTCTTTCATGATTGAAAGATGTGATTTTGTATGATAAGATGAATGGTCATACTATTTAATTTTATAAGAAGAGGGGGAATAACTCGTATGTACAATATACATGTTTAAAAGATTGTCTATAAAAAGGAAATTTAGACATGGATTCCAAATAGACCAATATATGATCTTGTGTGAAAGTAATGTTATGGGCAAGAGTCCAATGGTCTAAGAGATTATCTCACAATCAAACAAGTTTATTCTCTAAGAATATGCTTATAGCAATTCCTAAAAGGATTATATATATGATGAGAATACATCTCCCTAAGATGATGCTTCCAGGGGGAGAAATATGCTGATGTTTCGTAGTTGTACTCTTTTTTCTTATCATGAGTTTTGTCTCATTGGGTTTTCCATGTTAAGGTTTTAACGATGCAACAAAGAACACTTAATGATAGATACCTAAAGAGGAACGTTATCACTTAAGTGATAAAGATATCAATCTTCTAATGTATTTTTGAGACTTAGAAGAGAATGATCAAAGATCAGTCATACTTTAAAAGGAATCAAGGTATGAACTCATTCCATTCGCGGGACAGAAACGAATGTCAAATGTTTGCGAATCAAAAAAGATCTTCTAGATGGAATTAAAATATGGACTTGGCGTCCAGAGAAATATTTTTGAGTCTACTTTCATCTCCAATTTGAATCAAGTCATTCCAGATGATATAGCTTGAGATATGACTGTTTTTGTGAGACATGTATAAGCTGTCTCAGAATACCCAATTTCGACCAATATCCCAAATATTGCTAGATATTCCCATCTTCCAAGATCTAGACGTGTGCCTGAAGTTATACATGGATGTTAGCTTCGATTTCCAACTGTTTCGAAGTCATTTGATCCTACGGTCATCAAGATATACAAGTTTCAGTGAGGAGTGTCAAATATGCCGGCGAGGTCCAAGTGCTACAAGTTCGTTCAAGTGACAATTCAGCCGACCTATTCACTAAGTCACTTCCGACCGCTACATTCAAGAAGCTTACGCATCAGATTGGGATGCGTCGACTGAAAGACCTTCAGTGAGGTACAAATCAGGAGGAGTAATACGTGTTGCACTCTTTTTTCTGTGAGTTTTACTGGTAATGTTTTAATGAGGCAACATCCAAAGCGTATTACGAGCTCTTAATGGTTATAACATTCAAAGGGGAGTGTTATGAACCGTTTAAGTGAATGACATAACCAAAGGCGGTTTAGACTTTTTTTTTTCCTTGTATGATTATGATTTCTTTTTTCTTATTGGTTTATGATTTGTAATCTATCTATTTATCTATGATGGTCTATAACTCTTGTAATTCCCTATATATAAATGGTACATTATGTTATGAATAAGAACAACTAATTCTCTCTTTCACTTTTTATTTACAACAGTTTTACGATTAATTATTTGCATGTAATCATTTTTTTTTACTGTAACATGTGAGACGAAAACTCCTTCCCTAACTAATTCAATGTGGTTCTCTGAAATGACAATAATACCATCGACCTTGAGCCGCCATATAAAGGGGTTTTGATAAAATGCGACTAGGGTCGTGCGCTCGAATATAAAAAACAGACGACACTGATTAATGGATATATTAAAATCGAATATGTCAGACCTTTTCAGCTACTCTTTTACGACATACTACTATAGATCAACGTGGCTCTTATATACATTTAAGTTTTCGGAAAGATATACCAAACATTTTTGGTTTACTATATATTTCCTGGAACAACTTGGAGCATGATTAACGCTAAAAGTTTTTAGTTTTTAGTTTTTTTTGTCTGATTTAAAAAAAAAAAATTAAAAATAAACCAATCATGGACCGTTACATGTCTGTGGGACCCGCGAACAATACAAAAATCCAGCCAAAGTCGTGTCTTGCAGAAGAGAAGGAAGAGCCGGATCTTATGAAAATGGTGAGGTCCACCTCTTAAGAACCTACTTAAGAGACATGGTTAATGATGGCCTTAACCTAAATTAATTAGAGTCGGCCACCACTTTTTTTTTTAAGCGGGTCAAATCAAATATGTAGAACATGTTCAGCTAATTTTGTAGCAGTAGTAGAGCTTTTATAGATCAACGTGGTTTCTCAACCAAAGTACAATGATATAAATTTATTGTAAGAACTAGTAAAACAAGATGTTGGTTTGGCTTCATGAAAACTTAAATGTATAAATCATAGCGATGGTAAAAATAAAAGGGAAATTTCAATTCTATATATATAATTGCAAAATGTTATATTATGAAAACTATGGCTCCGAATGTTTACGAACCGTTACTTCCTCGCACCGCAGTTAACAGTAACGAAAATCTTTACATATATCAATTTATCTAAGTGTTTTTGTTACTATTACAACCACACCGCAGTTGTTCCGTAGTTATACCGCTTGTTGTCATTCGGATCCTATATACATAATGACGACTGACTACATATTATTAAAATGGGTTCGAAATTCTACATATGAACACATGAGTCCCCACCACGCGGTCTAGTTGCCCTCATTGAATACTCGTCTAAAAGAATTCAACAAAGATGATCAAAAAGCTATAAAGGTGAATCGTTCTAATTAGAATATAAACCTCTTTAATCATAAACTATACAAATGTAAAGAAAAATCATAACAAATATCTCTCTCTCCAGTGGTAGCTGTAATATATATATACACGATTCCTCTGCTCCTCAGTCCTCATCAGAGAAACATAAAAAAAAAAGATTCAATAAAAAAAAAAAAATCTAAGTTGGATTCGAGACAAGAGTTGAAATGAAGTTCGGGAAGGAGTTTTCGTCTCAGATGGTGCCGGAGTGGCAACAAGCTTACATGGACTACGATTATCTCAAAACCCTTCTCAAAGAAATCATCCGCTTCAAACTAAGAACCAACAATGCACCTACTCGTGGTGGCGGCAAGAATCACCACGGCGGAGGATTAAACCGGAAAATGACTCTCTACCGAGCGTTTAGCGGTTTAGTCTCAACTCCGGGAAGACATAGACGCGGTAACCCTCACGACGTAGAGGAAGGGATACAGCTGACTGGTACGACGACGACGACGTCAGGGCCTATTCTTGTGAACAATACCGCAGATCGTGGCTACGAGACGACGTTTCTTATGGCGGCGGAGGAAGGAGGAGAGTACGAGCTGGTGTTTTTCCGGAGACTGGACGACGAGTTCAATAAAGTGAATAAGTTTTACAAAGAGAAAGTTGAGGAAGTGTTAAAAGAAGCGATGGTGCTTGACAAACAGATGGACGCTTTGATCGCGTTTCGTGTTAAAGTTGAGAATCCAGAAGGGTGGGGATGGGATGAACGAGCGGTGGAGATTACTCGATTGGCTTCCGACATCTCTACTTCCGCGGCGGCTATCTCAGCTTCAACTCCCGCCGGAGCTAAATCCAGTAAGCAATCATAGACACTTATCTACCTTTCCACCTAACTCACTGACTTTTTGACAGCAATCAACAGAAGTTTAAAGTTGGTCCCGTTTTTATGTCCGGTTTAAATCAACTCTGACAGTTACATAACCGGACTTTTAGTTTCGTTCAAATTCTTCCCGGCTAGTTAACCGGATTATAACTAATTCAACTTCCCTGGTTTAAACAATACCAAAGTATGATATTTGAATTTTGTTAGTTTAATAATCACCCTTATTGGTGTACATACTATATGGGTATCTTAAAAATTGTAATAACATTATCTTTAATTTAATTAAATTTTACTATTAAAATTTAAATGCTAAAATGAACTAGAACCAGTAAAAAAAAACAGTTGGCAAAAAATAGTTTTACGGGGTTTTGACAGAATCTGTGCAGACATACTGCTTCTTGTTCTTTCTCCTCTTTGTTATTATTCTGAACATTTGAAAGTTTGAGATACCCTATTTAGATCCACTAATACTAATGGAAGTGCTCTTACTTGTTATTTTTCAGAATTAAAATTCTATTTTCTCGTGATGTTTTTTTTTTTTTCTTACTTTTTATTTTTCAGAATTAAAATTCTTTTTTCTCGTGTTTTTTTTTTTTTTTTTTTTTTTTTTGCTATGTTTTATTTATGTACTAGTCGTGTCTTGTTATATTCATAGATATAAATATATAACGCTTTCACAACTTAATTTTCATAAATATTTTAAAAGTTTGGTTTGTACCCGTCCACGTTGCAATCAAATCATTACGCACTGCACTGGACTCCGAACCGAATTTAAAAGTGGTTGGAACTAAGTTCCGGTTTATTCAAATTCGTATTGTGATTGTGCCGCCAACTTACCAAACCGACATTTCAAATTTGTTAGTGAAAGTTCGAAGTCAAGCTCACATGGAGGCAATACAGGAAGGAGGGTCGAGCAAAGCTGGGCAGTTAGAAGATGATGATGAAGAGGAAGAAGAAGTGCAAGCAGAAATTGTAGCCTCGGTGTCTACCGGAGCTAGCACGACCAGGATGAGAGCGGCGAGACCAGCTCCGTTAGATGTACTAGATCGAGTGACGATCAACAACACCAAAGAGACGCCTCGTTCCACCATCAAGAGAGTTCTCCAGGTATCGAAGCAGACAGATTTAAAATTCAGCAGAGAAAACCTGATGAAAGTCGAGGAGAAACTGAGGAGCGCTTTCATCGTGTTTTATCAGAAGCTTAGGCTTCTCAAAAGCTACAGGTGCGTATAAATTTGGTATTATAATGAGTTTTTGTATTTATTTTTGTATAGTTTTAATAATGGATGCGTTTTAAATCATGGATATACAGCTTTTTGAATGTATTGGCGTTCTCTAAGGTGTTGAAGAAGTATGATAAGGTAAGATTTGAGACTTTTATTTGGAGACTCTTATGTTAAGGAGTTATATATGTTAATATGTTATGAACCTTTTTTTTAATGATATTATATATGTTATGACTTATATGACTGAAATGTGTGTGTTAAAAGATAACTTCGAGAGATGCAACGAAGCCTTACATGAAAGTGGTTGATAGTTCATACCTTGGAAGCTCTGATGAAGTAAGATTTTTACCAGATTTTGAACCAATTGGTAAAGTATCTTTTGCAAGTCCTCTGTTTTTACTTTTTATCTTCTCTGGATCCTCTGTTATGAAAGGTTGTGCGACTCATGGAGCGTGTTGAAGCTACGTTCATAAAGCATTTTGCAAATGCTAACCGAACCAAAGGAATGAACATTTTACGGCCTAAAGCGAAACGAGAGAGACACAGACTTACATTCTCCACAGGTAGAATCAGACACATCAATTGGTTTTGAAGTTCATATTTTGTGGTGCTTATGAGGATATTGGTTTTAGGTTTCACGGCTGGATGCGTTTTCTCTCTTATAGTGGCTCTTGCCGCTATCATCCGCACGCGAAATCTCTTGCAGGAGGAAGGACAGAAGCAATACATGAATACTATGTTCCCTCTTTATAGGTAAGAAGCTTAGTAGACTTGCCCAAGTATTTATATTCAAGTTTTGGAATGATGTTGTTTTCTCTGCTGTTTCTTGCAGCTTCTTTGGTTTTATCGTGCTGCACATGATAATATATGCTGCAAATATATACTACTGGAGACGATACAAAGTAAACTATTCCTTCATATTTGGGTTCAAGCAAGGAACTGAACTTGGTTATAGACAAGTCCTGCTTGTGGGTTTCAGCATTGGAGTCTTTGCGTTGCTTTGTGTTCTTGCCAATCTTGACATGGAGGCTAATCCCAAAACCAAAGACTATAAAACATTCACCGAACTTCTTCCTCTTTTCCTACTTCTTGTAAGTTAGTTTTGTGATAAAAATCAGCAATTAAAACAATGGCATCATAATAACTCTATCATGATGTTTTGTTTTCCACTTTTACAGGCCATGTTTGTGGTTCTAATCCTGCCATTCAACTTCTTCTACCGGTCGAGTCGCTTTTTCTTCCTCACTTGTCTGTTTCATTGTCTCGCCGCTCCTCTTTACAAGGTAACACTGCCTGATTTCTTCTTGGGAGATCAATTGACTAGCCAGGTTCAAGCTCTTCGAAGCATAGAGTTCTACATCTGTTACTATGGTTGGGGAGACTTCAGACATAGACAGAACACTTGTAACAAATCCAGTGTGTACAACACTTTCTTATTCATTGTTGCTGTCATCCCTTACGCCTCTCGCCTCCTTCAGGTACATATTAGCTTCTATTCTCCAAAAGAAAAAATCTCTACCATTCATTTAATATCTAAACATGTACTCAAATGCAGTGCCTGAGACGTCTGTTCGAAGAGAAAAACCCGGAGCAAGGGTGGAATGGACTCAAGTACTTCTTGACTATAGTGGCGGTTTGCTTGAGAACTGCTTACAGCATCCAGAAAGGTCAAATCGCTTGGAGGGTTTTAGCCGCTATCTCCTCAGCTGCAGCTGCAATATTCAGTACTTACTGGGACTTCATCCATGATTGGGGTCTTCTAAACCGGACATCAAAAAACCGCTGGCTTCGTGATAAACTCCTCATTCCTCAAAAGAAAGTATATTTCATCGCCATGGTGAGTCTCAAAACAAACAAAAAAAAAATTGATTCCATCAAAACACGTTTCACAGCAACTGATGTCTGGCACATGTATCTCAGATTTTGAATGTCCTGCTGAGATTTGCATGGATCCAAACGATTCTGGATTTCAACTTCTCCTTCATGCATAGGCAGACAATGGTTACCGTTGTTGCTAGTCTTGAGATCATTCGTCGTGGTATATGGAATTTCTTCAGGTGAAAAACCCCTTCAAAACTCATATCAATGATTCCAAAATATGTTTTGTTCCATTAATATTCAGTTAGTAACTCTCTGTATTTTTTTTGTTCTTGGTTTGGTTTACAGGTTAGAGAACGAGCATTTGAACAATGTCGGAAAATACCGAGCCTTCAAGTCGGTTCCCCTACCGTTCAACTACGATGAAGATGAAGATAAAGACGATTAGTAGTTTCAGAAGTTGGTGAATATTACTCTTTAGCTACCAAACTGTTTACGCTGTCTTGTTTTCTTTGTTCTTCATTTTTATATATCAAATGCATATAAACATAAGGCTCGATCTCTAGTGGTATATCATGTAAAGAAAATACGTTAGTGCAAAGATCACACACAAGTGAGTAATGCAGAAGATAAATCAAGAGACAAAATAGATACAAGCAACCAACTATTGCTTTATTAAAAATTGCCTAAACAATCTATTACAAGACTTGCTTATCAGTTTTACACAGTCTGTTAACACCCTAACAGCTGTTACTGAAAGATTCCTAATCTACCCAAACTTGTCTCTCTGTCTCGTCAGTACTTCAGCAACTGTTTCAGCACGACCCAAGAACACCCCTAAGGGATTTTCACCATTCCTCTATAATAATAGCCAGTGTCTTATGGAATACACACAACTCCATAGCTCTTTTATAGTGATCTCCACGTTCCTGAAACCCTAGTCTCCAAGGAACATGAATATGGACAACTTCCATATCAAGAAGTACACTTTCCTTTCCTTAAAATTTACTTATTCCTCAAGGCATAAACTTGCTCCACAAGTTTATCTCTTGCCTTTTCCCCACGGTATAAACTTGCTCCTCAAGTTTATCTCACTCCAGCTTAGCATCTTGCATCCACATGGTCTCCACCACTCTGCATGCCTCCTGGTTCACTCTCTGACACACACTGCCTCATCAACTACTTCAACGATTACGTCAAGACATAAACCTTCGGTTTATCCTTCTCCATCTCAGCATATCTTGCATCCACATGGTAACCCACCACTCCACATGCCTTATGTAGTAACGACTAATGCATTCAGCATCAGTGACTTCGTCGTCTAGTTAGTCACAGAAGACTATTGACATCTACAAGCTCCATTTGCATCTTTAATCTCCCCCTTTTAGCTTTGTGTGCCGATCAAGCACAATATCCTTCTGGTTCAACAACCACGTTTCCCCACCTGGAAACTTCCACACTCGGTATGCCATTCTCCCCCATGAGACTTGCATTATCTTCATCTTCATACGTAGATATGCTTTTCTCCCCCACGAGATAAGCACCATCTACATCAGGACATCCATCACTATGCTCTTCTCCCCCACGAGATATGCACTCCTTGGACCAGAACGTCACTACTTCTCCCCCTGCTTGATTGCATACTAAGCTAAAACAAAGATGCTTCGATGTCAAGCCTTCCATCACAAACACACCCGTTTGCTCCTTCATGCGTACTACATCAGACTCTGACGCATCCGCTGAACTACTTCTCGAACTACCTCTCGAACCACTCCTTGTCTTGGCTCTTTAGGCTTGAGCTTCTTCCCCTCTGCTGTAAATATGGTAGGCTCCTCCCACCCAGTTTTCACAGCTATCCACGCATCATCATTGATTCCTCGAACCAACAGCTTCATGCGCACCTTCCACTGACCATACCGGCCATCCTTCAACATAATTGTCTTCTGCATAGAGCAATCATGTCCATCTTCACCTTCAGGATCACACCAGTAACTTAGGAAGGCGGAAATTATTCTTAGACAGTATCAACACTTCTCATGTACACCACAGTTACGTAATGCAGAAGATAAATCAAGAGACAAAATAGATACAATCAACCAACTATTGCTTTATTAGAAATCGCCTCAACAATCTATTACAAGACTTGCTTATCAGCTTTACACAGTCTGTTAACACCCTAACAGTTGCTATTGAAAGATACCTAATCTACCCAAACTTGTCTCTCTGTCGTCAGTACTTCAGCAACTGCTTCAGCACGACCCAAGAACACCCCTAAGGGATTTTCACCCTTCCTCTATAATAATAGCCAGTGTCTTATGGAATACACACAACTCCATAGCTCTTTTATAGTGATCTCCACGTTCCTGAAACCCTAGTCTCCAAGGAACATGAATATGGACAACTTCCATATCAATAAGTACACTTTCCTTTTCTTAAAATGCACTTATTCCTCAAGGCATAAACTTGCTCCACAAGTTTATCTCTTGCCTTTTCTCCACGGTATAAACTTGCTCCTCAAGTTTATTCCACGCCAGCTCAGCATCTTGCATCCACATGGTCTCCACCACTCCGCATGCCTCCTGGTTCACTCTCTGACACACACTGCCTCAACAACTACTTCAACGACTACGTCAAGACATAAACCCTCAGTTTTTTTTTTTTGTCATAAACCCTCAGTTTATCCTTCTCCATCTCAGCATATTTTACATCCACATGGTAACCAACCACTCCGCATGCCTTATGTAGTAACGACTAATGCATCCAGCATCAGTGACTTCGTCGTCTAGTTAGTCACAGAAGACTATTGACATCTACAAGCTCCACTTGCATCTTTCAAAATATAGTATTCTTCAGACTGTTCATTTCAGTTTTATATGATTCCTTATATTCAACTGGTACCTAATTTGAACCGACAATATCTTTTACCGAGCCTTCAAGTCAGTTCCACTACCGAAATACTCTTATTCAAGTAGTCAACTAACCCTCAGCTACTTCCTCTTCTTTAGAGATCATCTTCTTCTCGGCTTCCTCAAAGCAATCCATATAAGCCATGGATAATTCTTTGCAACCACTTCCTTTTATGAACTCCCCCGCACCGCACATCGAATTAATTCGTCTTCCGGTTCCTTCGAGTTGTAATTAATTTAAACAAATCTCTTAAGGGTATTTGCTTAGTATTAGTCAACGGATTGATTATGAATATTCGAGGGAGTGCTATAATGGTCTGAAAAACAAGATGAGTGAAGTTATTTGGCTCTCACACTTTGAATAGTTGAACCAGCGAACCACTTCACCTAAACACATCTATATGTATCATGTTATTTAGAATGGATGATTTAAAAAGGTAAGTTGTCGTACATGCAATATTCTTTAAAAAAAAATAGTCGTACATGCAATTAGACGTGAATCTATCAAAGATAGAAAATGGCCGGATGTGGCCAAAAAAAAAATGTGGCCAAAAAAGAAAGAAAAGAAAATGGCTGGTTTTTGGCATCAGAGACAAGTGTCATGTATTATAGTTTCACTCTTGAGACGAATGATATTTTGAGATATGTGGTTCCTTTTCATTATTTGGATATTCCTTTATGACGATCACGTAAGATTTAGCACCAATTGTCTATATGTACCTTAGAGTAAGTGAGATTGTTTACTGGAATAGAGAGTTCCTTCAGCTCAACATTCAGTTGTGATTGCTTTTCAATACAACTTTCTTTAGTAGGCTCCAAACCCTGTTCCAAAGTCTGTGCAGTAAGTTCCTCTCGTACTTCTTTAGCTGAGACTGAACTCAACTCTTGATTTTCAGTTGGTAATACTGATTGATTTGATGCAACAGTAGACTGAGCTAGTATATTTTCTATTTCAACCTGAGATTAGCGGATAATCCTCATGTGTGGGATTTGTTTCCACATTCAATTAGACAGCTGGAAGTATACATCTTTTCTCTTTGTGTCCCAAGTTTCCATCTGCCACAAACACTTGGAATCCACGTATACTCAACATCCACCAAAAAAATATTACCTTGTTTGTCATCTAAAGCAATATGCTTTGGAAAAAGTTTGTCAAGTTCTACTTCAACCAACAACTTTGCTTCTCCCAAACAAGTTAGATCAAGTCTAGGTTTATGTTTTATAGCTCACCAAGTCCGGACTCTACGTGGCTGAGACCCAATCTTGAGTAGCAACTATCCGGAACATTCTTAAGATTTACCAACATTGGGATTGTTGATACCTTAGGGACTTTAAATGAGTTAACTGATTTCCAAGACGAAACAAATAACAAAAATTCATCAATATGCCATACACCTCTTTGAATTACCCATTGCCGAGTTGAATCATGAGGTATATGAAACATGTAAGAGAAGTCACTCAGGTTACGCCAACCTATTCTTCAGGTTCTATCCCACAGCCTATTCACCACAGCGTGGATTAAACCCTCATGATGGAGAGAGCAGCGATGAAAGTGGCCAATGATATATCCCTTTTTGTTCTCTGGTCCTAAGCGAAGCACCTGATAAGGAATAGTTACCTGAAGCGTTCCATCAAGTCGAAAATTTGGCTTGGCCGCTCGATAGAGGTTTCTGGTAGCAGGGTCCATTCTAGCTGCCCATGGAAATCTTAATGTTCCATCCTCTTTAAGCTCAGGGACAAGAATCTTCGGCATACAATGAAACTCTCTTACAACACTTGGATGGTCTCTTTTCTTCTGGTTTGGCCCAATTCCGTTAGTCAGCATTGGCCAGAAAGAGTCGAGGAGATTGTTCAGATGCTGCGGATAGAAACCACTTGGCTTTGCAGGAATTGGAGGAATTGAAGTGGTATAAAAGTAAGTGGTTTGGCCCAGGCTCCAATCGAAGGAACAAAAGTAGCAACTGGAGAATCAACTGATGACTCCAACTATCTTTTCACTTCATCACCATTAGCAGACACACAATCTGCTCCAACTAAAGCTACTATTATGGAAGAAATTCCATCTCCTATTATTATCCTCGAGGCCAATTTGGTTTCAAAGGACAATCATTGGTCCCTCCATACTCTCCTGCACATGGCAGTCCTCCTGTCACTCAAATTGCTTGTAATGATCAAGATGATGAAAGAGGGAATATGAGTGATGCTACGGAAAACCTCAACATGTCACGAGGTGGAAGGCCAATTAAACCACTCCAAAAATTTCAAGATATGGAATGGAAAACAGTGAGAAGAAGAGGTAAAAAGGATCGTCGAGGCCGCATAAACTACCTTCCACCTTCCTAGTAGTTTCATCCTTCTCTTGTAAACTAATGCTTCGTTGAATATGAAGCATGTCTCATCATAGTTTCTCAAACTTATGGTTGTTTCAACCATACATTATATGTTTTTAGTATTTTAGTTTGAAAGCTTTTTTACAAAAAAAATAATTTAACACCAAAAGTTAAATAATAAAACATAACTTACTTTCACATGTGATAGGTGAAAAAGACTTATTAATTAAACATGGTGATGATAGAGGTCGGTGGATTTTTTTTATGTAATTTTGTTTCGAATAAAACATCGTAAAATATAACTGTTTGACATCTAGCACTTTAGTTTATCGTTTGATGTAATTTCGTTTTGCTATATTCCTCGCTTATGTAATGGTGTTGATGATGAAGTGGCTAAGGGCGTACTGATGCAGCGGCATCTCCGCCAATAAGTTGGTTTTCTTTGTTTTCATAACTTAGGATTATCTTTATAATTTCCTTTTCTAAACTAGAGTTTTATTTCCTATTCTAAGTAGGTTTGTGGCTTTAGAATCTTTATATAAAGAGAGCTATAACTCTCTTAATACAGACGTTTTGATTTATAATAAGAAGAGCTTTGCTTTTATCCCTTGTTTAATTCGATTCAATTCATCAAACATGAAGTTGGTCCCAAGAAGCTATCGAAAGAAACTCTTGATCGATCCAAGAACATGTCTCAAAGAATCCTAAATTCTTAGATCGACCGTTCACCCATTCGGTGCGCTGCGTCAGGTTGGTATCAGAGCTCTGCTACGCTCCGAAACTTTCTCAACCGCTACGATGGTTCAAAAAACACGATCTCAACAATAAGTTGAGGATGACACACCGGCTACGCAACAGTCCGTGAATGATCTCCAAGCTCAGGTCGGTAGCTGCCCTATCCACACAAAACACTACGCCCGCGATCCGCAATAGACGCAACACACGCAACGTTGCTGATTCAGATGAAGAAGATGACAACCCCTTCGCCCCATTACGACAACATAAACCACAAAACAACCGCAATATCAACTCTAATTCGGATTCCGAAGAAGACGACGTTGACTCATCTTGTAAATCCTATTTTAAACTTGATATCCCCGAATTCAACGGTTCCACCATAGCAGAAGAGCTGTTAGATTGGTTTGTTACGATCGAAAAAATCCTTGACTTTAAAGACACTCCCCTTGATCGATGCGTTCCATTAATTGCAGTCTGTTTCCGTGATAGAGCTGCAGCATGGTGGTCACAAACCAAAACGACACGCGCTCGTCTAGGTAAATCTGAGATCATGTCATGGGATAAACTGAAGCAGGAGATGCATAAAAACTTCTTACTGTACAACTATGAACAGTGAATGTTCCAAAAGTTTCAGAATTTTCTGTGGATGAATACGCCACATAATTTTTCAAGATGATCAATCATGTTGAGACTCGTGATACGGAACAACTCGGAAAATTTAAGATGCTCGGGGATAGAAAAGAGGGACAACAACTGGTCCCACGTTTTGTGGGAGGTTTGCGTCAACAAAGTCAGTTCACGTTAAACTTGTTTCGACTGCAAACTATTTCCGAGTCTCATCAACAGGCGATGACACTGGAAGCACAATAGCGTACCAACTCTCAACCTTGGGGAACAAGTCGTTAGACTCGACAAAACTCAACTCCAACGTCGAAGGTTACTAAGGATGCCACGACATCAAAATCAGAAACCGCTATCGTCCATATCGATCCTTCTAAACAGCACCGAACTGGTGGGCTCCGATGTTTCTCATGTGGAGCTCGGCCATCGTCAGTCGGCATGTCCTTCTCGGAACCGCCGTGGCTTGCTTCTTGATACTACAGGTCGGGATGTAGAAGTTATCTATGACGAGAGTCCACAAGATTATGCGAAAGAGTTAGAAGCTGATGAAGGTTCTTTGTTAATGATTCGTCAGACTTGTTTGACCCCTCGAATAACATAAGAATTAACATAAGAATTCCCTCAACGCAAGAATTTATTCTTGTCACGTTGTACTATCAACTAGGTTTGGGCTTTCGGGCACCCGTTGGCGTTCGGATTAGTTTTTTTTGGGTTTTTGGATTTTCGGGTTTACGCTCCTAGGTACCATACTAAAATTTTATTAGTACGCGCCGGGTTCGGATAATAACACTTCGGGTTCGGATAATAACACTTCAGGTTTGATTCAAAATTATATTGCGTCCTAAAACCCATAAAGTAATCATATATCATACCGATTCGGATTATATCGATTCAGTTCGGATATAACCGAAGTAAAAAATAAAAAATTTAAAGCAAAACATAAGGAAAAACATCTAAATTAAATAAAAATTAATATATCACACATATAATTGATAAATTAACAATAAAATATTAAATCAAGCATGAAAACAAACATCACTTGTAAACAATATATATTGCATTATAAAGAGTAGACTTTTTATTTCAATGCGCAAATTATAAAATAATTATTTATAACTAATTGTATACTTAAAGCATTTATTAAAATTTTAATATTTATTATTATATATCATATTACCACAAATATTGAATTTAATAATTGAAATACTTATATATATTTCAAAATATTTATATTGACTATTAATTTCGGATTTTTTGGGTTACTCGTTCGGGCTCAGTTAATAACACTTCGGGTTCGGATATTTTTTGTACCACCCTATAAGACCCGTTCGGGTATTTTTACATTTTGGGTCGGATAACGGGTCAGGTTTTTTGGTTCGGTTTTGGTTCGGGTGTCAGGTTCCGGATTTTATGCCCATTCCTACTATCAATGGTAAGGTATGCCAATTCATCATCGATTCAAGAAGTAGTGAGAATGTGACTGCAGAATCAGCTGTACCAAAACGTAATCTTGAAATCGAGCCTCATCCCTCTCCTTATAAACTCGGCTGGCTTCATCAAGGCAACGAGTTAATAATCACACGTCGAACTCTTGTTCAATTCTCTGCTGGGAACACTTATAAATACCAAATTTATTGCGATCTTGTTCCAATGGATGCGTGTCACCTACTACTGGGACGTCCTTGGGAATTCAATCATCGAGTGATTCATGACGGGTTCCTCAACACCTACACGTTTCGCTTCAATGACCGAACCTTCACTCTCAAGCCAACAAATCCATCGGTTCCTGAACAACCTGCAGAAACAACATCATCTCCAAAACCGGTTCTCTTCCTTCAACGCTACCCATTTGAAACGGCTATGCGGGAAGATAGAGTAGTCTTCATCTTCCTCACCAAACCAGTATCTCCTGACCGCTTTCACAACGTCCCACCGGCGTTTACATATCTCGTTCATGAGTTTGCTGATGTTTTTCCCGATGATCTTCCTGAAGGATTACCGCCTCTTCGTGATATCCAACATCATATTGATTTTATTCATGATGCCACTTTGCCGAACAGGGCCCATTAGAGAATGAGTCCCATCGAGCATGAGGAGTTACAAAGATAAGTGGAAGAATTCATCTCCAAAGGATTCCTGCGTGAGAGTTTAAGTCCATGTGCGGTTCCGGCGTTACTAATTCCCAAGAAAGATGGATCATGGCGAATGTGCGTTGACAGTAGAGAAATAAACAAGATCACTGTCCGATATCGTTTTCCTATTCCGCGCTTGGACGACTTACTAGATCAAATCGGCACAGCCACCATATTCTCTAAGCTTGATCTCAAAAGTGGATATCATCAAATTCGCATAAATCCGGGAGATGAATGGAAAACAACGTTTAAAACCAGGGAGGGACTTTTCGAGTGGCTCGTGATGCCTTTCGGCTTATCCAACACTCCAAACACGTTCATGCGTGTGATAAATCAGGCTCTCCGGCCATTTATTGGGACATTAGTTGTCGTCTACTTTGACGATATTCTTATTTTCAGCTCGGTATTACAGGAACGCGTCGACCACTTGAAGGAGGGTTTAATAGTGCTCCGGCGGGATTAGCTTTTTGAAACACTTAAGAAGTGCGAGTTTGGTTCACGAGAGCTACAATTCTTGGGTTATATAGTCTTTGATAAAGGCCTAGCCGTTGACCCAAGCAAAGTGTCCGCTATACAATCCTGGCCAACGCCAATAACTATCACAGAAGTACGAAGCTTCCACGGGCTTGCATCTTTTTAACGTCGCTTTTTCTCAGTTTAGAAGTCTCATGGTGCCAGTGACAGACTCAATTCGAGAAGGGTGGTTACTCTGGTCTTCGGAAGCAGCTCAAGCTTTTGCAATGATCAAATACAAGCTCTGTTCCGCACCCATTCTAACACTTCCCGATTTCAGTCTTGTTTTTGAATTACATTGCGATGCGTCCAAAGCAGGAATTGGTGATGTGCTTAGTCAAAAGGACGTCTGATAGCCTTCTTTAGCGAGAAGTTGGCGGGTGCGTGATATATTATGTTTTTGGCACATTATATGTATGTCTTACTAATAGTTTTCAAGTTTTTATCGAGTCTTTTTAGTTCCTTTGAGTCATTACAGGTCTGGAGTTGCATTGGATTGGAGATATCCCAACTTGAGGACAAGAGGAAAAAAAGAGTGTGATTTGGAGTCTTTCGCGCAGAACAGTCGAGCGGAGCAGCCTGAGTGCCTGCTCTAACGGCAGAGATAAAAAAGGAAGTTTCCAAATATTTCGGGATTTGCCATAGATTTCCTATTTTTCCCTATAGCCGCCTGTGGCTCCTATATATATAGTCTCCTATTATTTACTTTACACCTACCTTAGTTTTTACGCAAGAAAGACCTGAGATAGCTTTAATTGTAGCGATTGCTACTTGTAAGGGAGAAGGTCTCATCTATCTCCTAGAGAAGATTATCCTGAACCCTCTGATTTCTATTATTTATTATATGCAGTATTATTCAGAAATCATGCTTCTCTGTTCTGGTGTTATGTCTGAGTAGTCACCGAGTTAGTTTAGGGTTCTAGGGTTTTGGATTCCTAAACTGAAGCATAAATAAGTCATCTTAAGATTGTCTACATTCATATATGTTCTTATTGCTCGCATTGAACTGATCACTTAGTGCATGAATTAGGTTAATCAATTTAGCTAACCGTTGGTTGATAACTTGATATGATTTGAATGAGCTTTGCATCCCTAGTCAGCGAGAGTAGATATTAGGGTGTATTGTGAACATATCGGACTTGATCTATAAAGCTTGCTATCGCGTCTTGATCCAAACAAAAGTTTAGGTATCAAGACCGATCTGCAAAGGAATCAACACCACGACAGTGGGTTGTTTCAACCTGAGTGATCCGAGTTTAGACTTGTGTAAACTGGACTTGAATAATTGCTTGGTTTACGATTTCCTTACCTGAAGAAGAAACCCTAGACTAGCGCATTTAATAAAATTGAAAACAATCTCACTTGTTACTTGTTATTCACGTTACTTTACTCTTTTAAAAAAAAACCATTCTTGTTTTAGCTTAATTTTGATCCCATAGAGATAAAGTGTGAACTGGTCCTCTGGAATTGAATCTAAAGATATTACAACTACACTGTTAACTTGGCAGTAGACAAAGATTCAATTTAAGTGTATCAAGTTTTGGCGCCGTTGCCGGGGACCAGCTTTTTACCTTTATTTTTTTGTTATTTATTTAGTCTAAAACTTCTAACTTGTTTAATCCTTTTTGCAGCTAATAACCCAGGTGCATGACCAGTAGACATACTCAGAGCAATACAGAAGGGGAATTACTTTCGCTTACAAATCAGGAACTTGCAAGTTTAGAACGAACAAACCGTCAACAAAGGCCGAATACCACCACAATGGACAACTTCGACACTCCAGAACAAATCGCTGCTTCTATGCAAAAAATGCGGCAACTGATGCAACAGATGCAGCAAACGATTGCAGCACAGCAGCTGGCTGCTCAACAAGTTGCACAGCATGAACCACCTGTTCCAATTTGTGAGAGGAACTTACCGCGTAACATCCCTGCTACGCGCTCTGCTATCGCTCCACCACCATGTCAAAGGGAGGATTTCAAGATCAAACCCGGCATGATCAATCTAGTGCAGAGAAAGATGTTCCATGGACTGTCAGCTGAAATACCAATGGAACACATTGAAGCTTTCGAAGAGATTTGCAGCTTCACTCGTGCAAACGGCGTCCCACCCGACTTCATCAAATGCATGCTCTTTCCATTCTCTCTAGCGGACAAGGCTTCACGATGGCTTAAGTCGTTACCTACAGGCTCCCTAACTACATGAGAGTAGGTTAGAGCAGCTTTCTTGGGTCACTTCTACACGAAAGGAAAAACGGCTGCCCTAAGGAACAAGATCTCTTCGTTCAAGCAGCTCGCTAACGAACAATTTAATGAAGCGTGGGAACGGTTTAATGATACCTTCAGAGAGTGTCCTCATCACGGATTTGACGTTGACTATGTCCTTGGAATCTTCTACGATGGTGTGGATTGGGAGTTCCTCAATGCTTTGAATGCAGCGAGCAATGGAGACTTCATGACCCAAACCACTGAAGGAGCTCACGCGCTAATAGAGAACATGGCAGCTAGTTCATCCAACAAAAATGAGGAGACTGACCGCTCTAAGAAGGTGCACAGCATGGACACTAAAAAGATTGATGACCTCGCCGCCAAGGTTGATCAGCTGCTCAAGAACAATCAGAGCCATCTATGTAATGGAAGAAACCACCGTGGAACCAGGTGCTACTGATGCTACAGCAGAGACCGAGACATCGGAAGAGAATCAGCAAGAGGTAAGTTACATCAACGGTCAGGGTTGGAAGTTCAAGAATTACCATCCAAACCCTAATGTGAGAAACAACCCGCATCTGTTCTCATACAAGACCAATTGATACCACTCAGATTACCCTAAGGAGTGAATTAATCTCTCAAATAAGATGTTCAGTTACAGTACTTAGGGATCGAATCCACAAGGAGCTAGGGAACCTATTAAATCTAGTCAGGTTATTAATTCTAGTTGTTTGTTGTTTTATGGTTTAAAAGTAAATAGCAATCCTAATTGAGCAAGTTTATTGCTCGACTAACAAGATGATTGGGGGTGTAACTTTATTGGAAGATATTAGATGCAGTGTTTCTATTCAGGTGTTAGAGATTATAATCCTATAGATGCCTAACAGTTGCATGCATGATATATTAGAGCTCAACTCCTTAATCACAGTGATCAGCGATGACAATGTTTCACTGGTTAACTAACTAGATCTTGGATCTCAACTTTCGTCTTTTGATCACAAGAAAGTGTCGATCGATGATCCTATATGGATATCGATCGATACATCTTTCGCAATATCAATCGATTGTCAGAAGACAATATCGATCGATTTTCAGAAGACAATATCGATCGATAGCTTCTAGCTAAGCCCTTGGCGCGGGTTGATAATGCTCACTAGTCTCCTAGATCAGCGGTTAGCTCTCTCTCTCTAGCAGTCCTAGCATGACATATTAGATTCAGGATAGGATGATCAATGATGCTTGACACATGCAAATTCCTAGGTTCATGTTCTAGTTAGCAAGGCTAAAACAAGCATTAAGAACAATCAATCAATGAATATCACAACTCAGCAAATCTATAGTTGGGGCTCCTCCCTCTAACCTATTTGAACCCTGAATCTAACAAGTAAACTACTCAGACATAGCTAAGTAATTCATGACACAAAAAATAGATAAAAACTGCATAGAATATAATAGATGAATCAATGGAGTTCCAATCACAAATCTCTCTATGATTTTCTCTCCTAAAACTCTCTCTCTCTCTCTTGCTGAAAGTAAGAATACAATGGTGGCTAAAGCTCTCTGCCTCCTAACATTTAGGCAAGTATATAACTATTAGGTTAAAAACTCGTCAGGGGTAATCTTGTACTTTGGTGAAGCCTTGGGATTAAAGTCGGCTGGAACCAAGTCGCGCATCTCGCGTCTCGACATCGATCGATGGTACATGATGTACATCGATCGATCATAATTTTCAATCGTCAAGGCTTCTCTTCTGTATCGATCGACGGCACTGGATGTGTATCGAACGATTGCTTCTTCTTCGTATCGACCTCTAATGGTCAGCTCGGATGAAATCTCTTTTAAGCTCCTAAATGCTCTATAATCATCACTTTACTCCAAGATACTGCTGAACCTGAAAACATACCTAATATGATAAAATATAAAATATATAGATAGTAAAACACTTATATACCATGGATGAAAATGAGTCAAATCCATGGTATATCACCAATCTAGACAACCCCAACGACCGATCTCAGGGAAATCAGTTTCAAAACCCTGGATATCAGAAGCCATACCTTCAGAATCAGAATCAAAATGGAAAGATGTTCATCCTCAGCCAAGCTCAGAACCAGTTTCAGAACAGGCAGAACAATCCGCAAGCTGCTTCAACAGCCAGATGAACTAAAGGGAATGATGCAACAACCTTTGCAAGGTCAGCAGATTCAAGGAAAAGCACTGAACTTGATCACAACTGAGATCAACACTCGCATGGACAACATGTTCACGGAATTAAATTCCAAATATGATGTTGTAGCAAGCCACATAAGGAAGATGGATGTCCAGATTGCTCAAACTTCTGAAACAATCAAAAGGCAACAGGGAACACTCCATGGGAAAACAGACAAGAACCCCAAGGATTGTAACGCAGTCGAGCTGAGAAGTGGAAGACATCTCTCTGATCCTGTCTCCAAAAAGCTCACTGCTAAAGAGAATGGAAAACAGAAAGAGGGAGAACAACCTCTACTTGAGGATGTCCTAGACGATGAACAAGACGTAGAACAGCCAACCGTCATAGAACCTGTAGCTCCTACGACGTAAGAGCAGCCTGTTCCTACTCGCTTCTACATTCCAGAAGTTCCCTACCCAGTCCCTGCTAAGAAATCACGCAAGGATTGCGAAGAGATGAAGTGCAAGAAGATGCTAGAGTAGTTGAATGTCAAGCTATCTCTTATGGACGCAATTCAGATGATTCCTTCAATGCGCAGTCTTGTGAAGGGGCTAAATATCTGGGAAGACCTTTGCAGACAGCGATATCATGATGGTCTCAAAAGAATGCAGTGCAGTCCTTCAAAACAGAACAATCAAGAAACTGGAAGATCCTGGACAATTTGTCCTCTCGGTTCAGATTGGAAAAACAGTTTTCGCCTGTTCCTTATGTGATTAAGGTTCCAATGTGAATCTCATACCCTACTCAGTTGCAAAACGTATGGGACTAACCAACTTCGAGCCAACCAGGATTTCGTTGGTGTTCGCGGACAGATCGGTCAAGTTGCCAGTAGGTGTTCTCGAAGACCTGCAAGTTCAAATGGGCAACACCACTATTCCGGTTGATTTCGGGGTTCCGGAGCTTGAAGATGAACCAAAAGACCTTCCCATTCTGGGCCGACCCTTCTTATGCACAGCTGATGCAATCATTGATGTGCGTAATGGGAGGATCGATCTCCAACTAGGAGATATTGTGATGAAGTTTGAGATGGACGAGTTGCTCAAACGACCTATGTAAGATGGTCAGAATGTCACGATTGACGACGAGAACGCTGCCTTGACCCCCAACAAGGGATGATTGAAGAAATCATAGCAGATGTTCCATGATACGAGCCGAGTCCGGGCAGAACACGTGCAGCATTGATGCTGATGGGTACGAGAAGATGCTAGACTCGAGCCAAAGCATTGAGAAGATGGTCGCTTTCCTAAGTTTGGGGGAGACGAGCAATCAGGTCCCACCAGAAGGAACAACTGCTCCTAAACGAGGGAACAAACCGACCAGCCTGCTCGATGATTCCTGGCTCCAAAGATCGAATTAAAGTCCCTCCCAGTGGGACTCAAGTATGCGTTTCTTGGACCTAATTCCACATCTGAGCTTAATAATGTGGAAGCTGCTAAACTCTTGTGTGAATTGAGAAAATACCGTAAGGCAATAGGGTATTCATTAGAAGATATTCCCGGTATTTTAACTGATTTATGCATGCATAGAATACATCTAGAAGATGAATCAATGACTTCTGTGGAACATCAGAGGCGGTTAAACCCAAATCTAAAAGATGTTGTTAAGAAAGAGATAATGAAACTACTGTGTTCGCTAATGAAAAGAATAAATTGATACCTACTAAGACAGTAACTGGCCACCGTTTGTGCATTGATTTTCGAAAATTAAACACGGCTACACGAAAGGATCACTTCCCGCTTCCATTCATTGATCAAATGCTTGAGAGATTGGCTAACCACCCATATTACTGCTTTTTAGATGGTTATTCAGGTTTCTTTCAGATTTCCATTCACCCAGACGATCAGGAGAAGACGACTTTCACGTGTCCCTACGGAACTTTCGCCTACAAGAGAATTTTGGGCTGTGCAATGCCCCTGCGACTTTCTAGCGTTGCATGATGTCTATTTTCACTGACCTAATTGAGGACATAATGGTAGTTTTCATGGACGACTTTAGCATCTATGGGAACTCCTCTTCTGTCTGTTTCTCAAACTTGTGCAGGGTCCTTCAGCGGTGTGAAGAAAAGCATCTCATGTTGAATTGGGAGAAGTGTCACTTCATGGTGCGTGATGGGATTGTTCTCCGTCACAAAATCTCAGACAAAGCAAAGATAGAAGTGATGATGAGTTTACAGCCTCCAAACTCTGTCAAAGGAATTAGGAGTTTCCTCTGACATGCTGGTTTCTACAGAAGGTTCATCATGGACTTCTCCGAAATCGCAAGACCACTCACTAGACTGCTCTGCAAGGAGACAAAATTTAAGTTCGATAGCGATTGTTTGGGCGCTTTCCACACGATCAAAGGAGCTCTAGTCAGCGCACCCATTGTGCAACCATCAGACTGGGAGCTTCCTTTCGAGATAATGACTGACGCAAGCGATTTTGCGGTTGGAGCAGTGCTCGGCCAACGAAAAGATAAGAAGCTTCACGTGATCTATTATGCAAGCAGAACACTAGACGAAGCTCAATGTCGCAACGAAACTACAGATAAAGAACTTCTTGCAATTGTCTTTGCCTTTGAAAAATTCAGATCTTACCTAGTTGGCTCCAAGGTGATAGTGCACACTGACCATGTAGCGTTGAGATACTTGCTAACAAAGAAGGATGCGAAACCAAGGCTGCTCTGATGGATCTTATTGCTCCAAGAATTTGACCTAGAAATCAAGGACGAAAAGGGCATCGAGAATGGCGTCGCAGATCACCTCTCCAGAATGAAGATAGATGAAGAAACATCCATTGATGATAGTCTTCTAGTCGAGCACATCTACTCGATCAGTCTCGGAAGCATTGCAAAACAATCGCTCCGTCCGGATTGCTCCAGCGCACAGGAACACCTTTTCTGTGCGATCAAAAAGAAATACCCCAGTCTTCCATGGTTTGCTGAGATTGCCAACTATTTGGCCGCTGAGAAAGAACCGGTCAAATTCACTGGCAATGATAAACAGAAATTCCTAAGAGGCGCCAGACACTAATATTGGGATGAGCCATTCTTGTATAGAAATTGCAAGGATGGAGTATTCCGACGGTGTGTATCAGAGTCTGAGATTCCAAGAATCCTCTTTCATTGCCACGGCTCCTCTTATGCAGGACACTTCGCAACATTCAAAACCGTGTCTAAGATCCTACAAGCCGGCTTTTGGTGGACAACAATGTTCCAAGATGCCCACTCTTACATCTCTAGGTGCGACTCATGCAAGCACCAAGAGAACATGGGTAAGCGGAATGAGATGCCTCATAACTTCATCTTGGAAATAGAAGTATTCGATTGTTGGGGGATTGATTTCATGGGACCATTCCCACCATCCTTCAAGAACGAATACATATTGGTGGCAGTTGACTACATTTTTAAGTGGGTGGAAGCAATAGCCAGACCTGTTGGGGTAAAAATCGGTCACGACGGAATCAATGTCTGAAAGTCCGTAAAAATCGGCATGAACGTTTTTACGAAAAATAAATGTTCGAAAAAGATTTATTTTTACGAAGAATCTTGCGGAGAAAACATATTCACGAAAAATCAGAGAAAGACGCGAACAAGGTTGCCGCATAGCAAACAACGTAAAAGCTGGTCGCTACGTAGCTACGTAGCGACCGAGCAAGCACACGGCTCGGTTGCTACGTAGCGACCAAGCTCAAGCCAAGCTCGGTCGCTACGTAGCGACCGAGCAAGCACACAGCTCGGTCACGACGTAGCGACCGAGCTCCAGTCAAGCTCGGTCGCTACGTAGCGACCGAGCACGCACACAGATCAGTCGCTACATAGCGATCGAGCACGCACACAGCTCGGTCGCTATGTAGTGACCGAGCACGCACACGGCTGGGTCGCTACGTAGCGACCGAGCTCAAGCCAACTCTCCACTCGCTACGAAGTGACCTGTCAGGCCTAAAAAATGTCCTCCTTTGCATTCTCTTCTGAATCCTCATCGTAACGCTTTTCGTTTCGTCTCAATCGGAGTTTCCGTTGAGATTTTACGACGAAAACGAGTAGGTCTCTTCTTGGCTTGCTTCCAAGCGCTACGTAGCGCCCTGTCAGACCTCCACTCACTACATAGCGACCTGTCAGGCCTCATAAAAGTCCTCCTTTGCGTTCTCTTTTGAATCCTTGTCGAAACGCTTTTAGTTTCGTCTCAATTGGAGTTTCCGTTGAAATTTTACGTCGAAAACCAGTAGGACTCTTCTTGGCTTACTTCTACTCGCTACATAGCGACCTGTCAGACCTCCAGCTCGCTACATAGCGACCTGTCAGGTGTTGGGGTCAAAATCGGCCACTATGGAATCAATGTCTGAATGTTCGTAAAAATCGTCATGAACGTTTTTACGAAAAATAAATCTTAGAAAAAGATTTATTTTTACGAAGAATCTTGCGGAGAAAACCCGTTCACGAAAAATAGGAGAAAGACGCAAACAAGGTTGCCGGGTAGCAACCAGCGCAAAAGCTGGTCGCTACGCAGCGATCGAGCTCTCACCAAAGCTCGGTCGCTACGTAGGGACCGAGCACGTACCGAAGCTCGATCGCTATGTAGCGACCGAGCTCCCACCGAAGCTCAGTCGCTACGTAGCGACCGAGCACGTACACTTTCCCCGAGCTTCGGTCGCTACGTAACGACCGAGCACGTACACTCTCCCCGAAGCTCGGTCGCTACGTGGCTCGGTCACTACGTAGCTACCGAGCTCTCCCCGAAGCTCGGTCGCTACGTAGCGACCGAGCACGCACACGACTCGGTCGCTTCGTAGCGACAGTGCTTTCTTAAAAATTGATACGATACGAATCCATGCATTCTCGTCTACTCTTTAATGCTATCTGCCGAAGACCGTAGCCAACCCATTTCATGTTTCTCGTCATTTGAAGTCATCAATCGAACTTTACGATAAAAAACCACGGAAAGTTTTTTTTTATCAAGGGAAGCCGTAGTAAACGTTTCGAGTCAAACAACGGCCCAAAGAGACTTAAGACGTGACTCGAAACCCAGTTACGATTTCTTAACCAAAAGCCCATAAGCCGTAGGATGGTTTATGCTTGGTTCGCAAGGAAATATAAATGTCAAGTTTCCGGGGATAAATACGAAGTATTCGAAGATAATTAGAAAGATCGGGAAAA